>NC_043986.1:617500-620000 GCF_902150065.1 Myripristis murdjan
ATGATAAATCAAAACAACACCTGCAGCTTCAGAACATGTAAAGTACTTGCTAATACTACTAGAAGTACTACTACTACTACTAATAATAATAATAACAATAAGTACATAAAAATATAATAAACTCTAAAATCTAAATATAATTTTCTTGTGTTTTTTTAATATTTATTTTGCTAATTTTTTGGTACTTTTTTTTGGTAATTTTCTGGTATTTGTTTTGGTTTGTTTTTACTTTTTTTCTCTCCTTTCATTTTTTCTAATTTGCTGATGACCTTTACATTTTTTAGTGATGTTTTTGTTCAGAAAATGAAGAAACAACAGAAAATATAACAGACAGGTGAACTGACCTGAGTGAGTGTGGACAGGCAGAGAGTGACTGTGGCAGCTGGAGAGACAGACAGGCTGAGTGACAGGCAGACAGGTGGCGGTCGGCAGACACTCAGCATCATGGAAAGAGCATACCGATTGGAGCAGGGCAGTGGAGGGGGCGGGGCTAATCTGCGAGGGGGACATGGAGACGTTCAAGCCTGGAGCGAAACTGCATCAGGTCAGCGACCCCCCACTCGTAGCAGTGATATTACTACAAGAATGAGTATTACTACAAGAATGAGTATTACTACAGGTAGTGGTAGTAGTGATTCTAACCTGTGCGTCCAGCCTCAGTGGTTCTGCTGCAGTCGTCATGACGGCGGTGGACGACCAATCAGCTGCTTCTGAGCTCTCTGACATCATCACTGTGTAATGATGTCACAAGAAGATAAAACAAAAAGATCAGAAGACGAAGATTTTCACAAATTAGAAAACAAAAGAACACAGACAGACAAGCAGAGAGACAGACAGACAGGCAGAGAGACAGACAGGCAGGCAGGCAGGCAGAGAGACAGTTCAGTTTGTACCTGAGAGACAGACAGGCAGACAGTCAGAGAAACAGGCAGACAGACAGTCAGAGAGACAGTTCAGTTTGTACCTGAGAGACAGACAGGCAGACAAACAGTCAGAGAGACAGTTCAGTTTGTACCTGAGAGACAGACAGGCAGACAAACAGTCAGAGAGACAGTTCAGTTTGTACCTGAGAGACAGACAGGCAGACAGTCAGAGAAACAGGCAGACAAACAGTCAGAGAGACAGTTCAGTTTGTACCTGAGAGACAGACAGGCAGACAAACAGTCAGAGAGACAGTTCAGTTTGTACCTGAGAGACAGACAGATGTGTTCGTTCCTCCAGTGAAGTAGAAACTGCTCTCTGCAGACTGAGAGCTGGACCAGAGGGGGCGGGGCCGTGTGTGTGGGCGGGGTCGAGATGCGGGTGGGCGGAGCCAGAGTTTACTGAAGTAAGGTGAAGAGAAGTGAGGTGTGGTCAGGAGGTCAGAGGTCAGACTGGATGGAAAACTGAGTCTTGATGTGTCGGTCATCAGTGTGTGTGTGTGTGTGTGTGTGTGTGTGTGTGTGTGTGTGTGTGTGTGTCTCTGAGCGGCTCAATGCAAATCCTGCAAACCGTCCAGAGTCCAGACCTGAGGAGGAGGAGAGCAGCACCCACTGACTGAAAAATGAAAACCTTAAAGTGTGTGTGTGTGTGTGTGCGTGCGTGCGTGTGTGTGTGTGTGGGAGCTGGTCAGAGGCTGTCTCTCTCTTTCATGTTTTTTTATTCAGTTAATTAATTAGTTTACTCACTTATTTTTTCATCTTAATGTTTAACTTTTAATGCTTTTTGTGTATTTTTCTTCATTTCCTACCTTCTCCTGTGTGGCACTGTGTGCTTTATCTTGCTGCAGAGTATTGTGGGTCTCATTTTGTATTTTTACCTGAATTTGATTTCTTTCTTCTCTGATTTTCTTTTCATCTGCTGGTTTTCTTTTTTTCTTGTTTACCTTCATAACTTTCACCTGTCCTGGTTCATTATTCTGCTCATATTGGAGAAGTGGTTTTTATTTTCCAGTCAAATGTCTGACTGCTGTTTGAAAAGAGAGTATGGCTCAGGTGTGACTGCCTAACACAGGTGTACACAGGTGTGTGCAGGTGTGTATGAATAAAGCAGGATTATTGGACACAACACTGAAATAAAACCAAACCCAGATTATGTCAGTGAGAAAACTTTATTTACAAAAGACACAGCACATTAACTTCAGGTGAAACTCAGGACAGGTGAGTCGGGAGGTGGGCGTGGTCACATGGTCGTGGTGGGCGTGGCCATGTTACATTAAGGACAGGAGACGGGATTCAGGACGACGGCTTGTAGCGTCTGGTCACCTGACCTCCAACAGGGTCAATAATCTGCCAGTAGGATGAGATAATCTGAGATAATCCCACTTGTTTCTACCTTTAATCAGCTTGTGTCATGTATACTCACTCCCACTAACATTCCTCACACAAATGGAATCATCTTAATCCCACTGGCGGATCTTTTTTTTTACCTGTTGTGAGGTGTTAATGAGGAGTTTGTGCAGTAAACATGTTGTGATGAATATTCTGTGTTATTGAGTCGCATCTCAGACTAAAACTCAAGC
>NC_043986.1:622500-672500 GCF_902150065.1 Myripristis murdjan
GAAGCCCGTCCCGTGAGGGAAGACGTCCTTCAGCTTCACCACCTGACGGGACGGCAGAGTCTCAGCACAGCGTGCGCGCACACACACACACACACACACACACACACACACACACACACACACACACACACACACACACACACACACACACACACACACACACACACACACACCGGTGAGGCCGGCTGACGTGACGCAGACCACCGACACCCAACCATCTGATTATTATGATTATTAGAATCATCTGATTATTATCTCTTTCAAAAACAAACTTTACAAGAAACTTTACAAGAAAACGACCCAAAAATTAGAGAGAGAAAAAATTAAAGTCAAAAACAAAAGCAAACAAGGAAATGACCTAAAATAACCAAAGCAAAAGGCCTGAAAAATAAAATAATACATCAAATTCAAACTAAACCAAAAAAAAAAAAAAGAAAATGATCAGAAAATTAGCTAAAAAAGAGAATATTTTTTTCCTGTAACAGAATTGTAAATATATAATTATCATAACTGTAAATATAGTTTTCTGGACATTTTCCCTTTTTTTTTTTGATAACTTTGTAATAATTTCTCTCTGTTTTTCAAACTTTTTCAGGTCATTTTTTTCTTGTGACGTTTTGCTCGTTTGTTGCTGATTTTCAGGTCATTTCTTGCTGCTTTTTCTTCATGTTTGAAAAAGGAATCAGCTCAGTTTGATCAAACAGCTGATCAGCAGCCACCATCAGCTTCAGAGCCACAGACAGCACCGCCTTCATCATCATCATCATCATCATCACCATTATTATTAATCTGTGAATGAAGGAGCCTCACGTCTTCAGTGTGTGTGTGTGTGTGTGTGTGTGTGTGTGTGTGTGTGTGTGTTGTCACACTCACATGCTGGTTGTCCTCGATCTCCTGCAGGGCCTTGATCTCCCTCAGCGCCTGGTTGGGAATGCCGTCCTCCAGCCGCCGCAGAGCCACTTTCTTCAGAGCCACCGTCTCCCCGGTCTGACACCGTGTGTGTGTGTGTGTGTGTGTGTGTGTGTGTGTGTGTGTGTGTGTGAGTGTGTGTGTGTGTGTGTGCAGGATTACATGACAATATTACTTGATCATGCTGGGATAAAACACCAGAGTATGATCTACATCATCAGTCTGTGTCTGTGTATCCTGATTCAGTCTCACACTGTCCTCATTTCAATTCATCTAATCTAATCTAATCTAATCTAATCTAAAGTAATCTAATGTAGCCTAATCTCACAGTGTCTCTTTGAAAACAGAAAACTGTGCAGCTGATCTCACCTCCATGTGTTTGGCTTTGAACACGATGCCATGAGCTCCCTCCCCGATCCGGCCCAGAATGCTGTACTGCTCCATACCTGCAACACCTGTCGGCCAATCACAGCACAGAGCACAGGTCAGTTGTCTCTCTCTCTCCCTCTCTCTCTCTCTCTCTCTCTCTCTCACACACACACACACACACACACACACAAGCATGAGTGCGGAGGTGAACACTGAGAACTGACGGCTGTGAGATTTACATGCTGACGAGGCGACAAAATTAAAAATCAATAGTGCAGATTATTGTTGGATTAATGCACACGTTTACATAACGCACTTTTAAAACACATTTCTATTATGCATATGCATATTTTAAAATGTCTTACTTTCCTTTTCTATTTCTTAAAAATGCACTTAAGCTTAGATATATTTTTACGCAACTGCCACTGACCCAGTTTCCCCTCGGGGATCAATAAAATATTTCTGGTTGTGAACATATCGTGCACGAGTTTGGTCTCCTCCTCTGACCCTGATGCTCTTTAGCACAGAACAACCTCTGAGCCAAAACATAACACACATACTGAGGAGGGAGAGAATACTTCAACATGAATCAGTACTGAGCAGTGCCGTAAAGACAAACTACAAACTGCTGCTCCAGTACAAGTAGAAGTACTGATCCTCTGCTGGTATGTGACTGCAGTAGAAGTAGAAGTACTGTTCCTCTGCTGGTATGTGACTGCAGTAGAAGTAGAAGTACTGTTCCTCTGCTGGTATGTGACTGCAGTAGAAGTAGAAGTACTGTTCCTCTGCTGGTGTGTGACTGCAGTAGAAGTAGAAGTAGTGCAGTAAAAATCTAGTCTACATGGTTCTCATCATCCACACTTATTCCACATTTTTCACCAGTTGAGTCTAAACGGTCCTCGCTGCAGTTTTTAATGGCGCAGCTTTTATCGTGAAATTTGGAAAATGACAAAAAGCAGAAGCAGGTTCCTCCTCCTCTTTGCTGACAGAGCTTTTATTGTGAAAGGCTGCTCATGTGTTCTGGTTTATACGCAGTGAAGACCAAACAGAAACAGTCAGTCAAATGACTGACTGAAAACACACAGAAGCTGCTCGGCGGCAGTAACATGACGACACGTTTTAGAAAACATGTTCTAACTTTCTGCTCTGACAGCTCACCTGGACAGGTAGATTACTCTGGAACAGATCCCATCCACATCAGATGGAGGCCGCCGGGACAGACTCTGCGGCTCCTCTGACTGGCGTTGCCTTGGTAACCCGCTAGCTAACACGGCTAACCCGTCGCGCTCCGCAGAAACAGGCCGTCCGAACGGCGGCAGCAGCTGCAGCGGAGCCTCCCGTGGAGCCTCCTGCGGGGCCTCCTGCGGATCCTCCCGTGGAGCCTCCTGCGGGGCCTCCTGTGGATCCTCCTGCGGATCCTCCCGTGGATCCTCCCGTGGATCTGCTGTTAAACCGCAGGAAACCCGTTTAACTAGATGTTAGCCGAGCGCCGCTAACCGGCCGTCAGCGAGCCGCCATGTTTGTTTACAGTGACGTCAGCGGAGCACGCGGCACGGAGAGGACAGAAGCGGCACGCCGGTGAAACGTCATCACGTTTTCTAAACACGGTGACGCTCATGTTGACTTCAAGCTCAGTTTGATTTTAATTCTGTCTGCTAAAGTCTCGAGGCTCACGGCTTCACTGTAATAAAACTGTAAATATCTACTGTGACATCTTCAAAGGGGAATCATTTTATAATGTTTTTTTTTGTTTGTTTGTTTGTTTTTTTAATATGAATGGACTCAGTTTATTGTCATTATTCTGTTTTTTCTTTTCTTTTTTTTAATCCCTTAGTTTTTCTTTTCCTCCACGGGAGGCGGAGCGTCAGGAGCCTCCTCTCTGCTCTCCCTGCCTCGGCGGCTCAGCGAGCTGGCTTTTATTTTTGACGTAAACAAAAGCTTTTATTTTGAAACCGGAACTTCTGTTCAGTAACCGTGCGGACCGGAAGTTCCTCCACTCTGTGGGGACTGAGAGGCAGCGAGGGAACCGGAGAACGAGCCGGAGAACAAGCCGGAGAACAAACCGAAGAACAAGCCGGAGAACAAACCGGAGAACAAAAAGGTTCAGGACTCGGTTTCCTGCGAGCTTCAGCCGGAAACCGTCGCCTCCGAACCGGAAGTGGTCGCTCGGAGTGGAGCAGTAAAGATGGCGGCTCCGGCTGACGGGGTGCAGGAGAAGGTTCTGCAGTATGAGACCTTCATCAGCGACGTGCTGAGGACAGACCTGCAGTGAGTGACACCGCGCAGAACACCCGAGGCTCCTGAGCTTCTGGAGGTTCTTTTAGTTTTAAACGTCCTGCAGCTTGTGGAGGTTCTGGGGCTTCTGTTGCTTGTCTAAGTTCTTCAGATTCTGTTGCTTCTGTAGGTTCTTTAGGTTCTGTGGCCTCTGTAGGGGGAACCAGGTGAACATGCAGTATTGAGCTTCATGCAGGTGGCGTAGTGCAGGGTTCCTGGGGGTTTCCGGGGTTCTCATGCTGGGAACCCTCCTGTGGAGCTGCAGTGTGTCACGATGTGGTGGAACAGGCTGAAGGCCACTCGGTTCTCATAGGAACAGAACCTGCAGAACCCTTTACTCCATCATGACCCAAACAGAGTCTGTCGCTCCGTCCCTCGTGTCCTCGGCTGTTCCTCTCCCTCATCTGTTCCTGTCTAAGCTGGTGTATTGATGGCTGGTGTATTGATGGCTGGTGTATTGATGGTTGGTGTATTGATGGCTGGTGTATTGATGGCTGGTGTATTGATGGCTGGTGTATTGATGGCTGGTGTATTGATGGCTGGTGTATTGATGGCTGGTGGATTGATGACTGGTGTATTGATCGCTGTGGTGGGTTGTGTCTGCTCTGTGTTTGTTTACATGTGAAACTGATTCACATTCAGTTTGAGCAAATCATTCAGAATGTGCTTCAGCATCACGTGTAGTGAGTCCACACAGACCGCATGACCGACAGCACTGCGCTTTATATCTGATACCTGTGTGTGTGTGTGTGTGTGTGTGTGTGTGTGTGTGTGTGTGAGTGTGAGCTGAAACCAGGAACCAATGAACAGCATTTAGTGAATGTTTTAATGCTGCTGATTATTGGCTGGTGTGTGTGTGTGTGTGTGTGTGTGTGTGTGTGTGTGTGTGTGTGTGTGTGTATGTGTGTGTGTGTGTTTTAACTTTGCAAAGACAGAATAAAATGAACTCTGACTGTGTGTGTGTGTGTGTGTGTCACCAGGAGAGTGTTGGAGCAGAGAGATGGAGTTTATGAGAAAATCGCCCAGTATCTCCAGCTAAAAAACACCATCGAGTGCCTGCAGGTACACACACACACACACACACACACACACACACACACACACAAATCGCGCACTTCGATTGGTCAAACACACACAGGTTGTGTCCTGAGTACCCAGGGTGCACTGAGTGTCCTCAGACAGTCACAGCCATAGATTGATTTATTGATTGATAGATAGATGCACTGATGAGCAGCATCCACTCCATCTGTTTAGCAGTGCCTGAGCAACCATCATGATTACCATAGCAACTGCCTAGCAACACCCTAGCAACCCTCCACACTACCAAAATGACTGCTTAGCAACACCGTAGCAACCATCAGGAACACCATAGCAACCACCTAGTAAGGCCCTACTAACCACCAAGAGAACAGCATGACAGCTGCCTAGCAACACCCTAGCAACCATCAGGAACACCATAGCAACCACAGCAGTTGCCTAGCAATGCTCTAGGAACCATCCCAACCACAGCAACTGCCTTGCAGCCACCACACAACCACATACAACACCATAACAACCACTCCACACAACATGGCAACCCCCATTTAGCAACCACTGACCGCCATGGCAACCCCTGTTTAGCAACCACTGAACACCATGGCAACCCCTGTTTAGCAACCACTGAACGCCATGGCAACCTGTTAGCATCCAGCTACAAACCAAACGCACCACCAGCTACTTTCAGCAGAGCAAACAGCACGCGGCCGCTCTGCTGCTCTCACACACACATTTAAAGTTTTATTCAGAGCCTCAGATTAATGATAACGTGTGTGTGTGTGTGTGTGTGTGTGTGTGTGTGTGTGTCTGCAGCAGTCTGGATCCCAGCAGCTGAAGACTGAAGTGGATCTGGGTTGTAACTTCCACGTCCAGGCTCATGTGTAAGCTGCTGCTGCTCACACACACACGATGAGATCTAATCAATCGATTAATGGTTTTAGTGATCGATCAATAATGATGACACTGAGATGCTCAGACTGACTTCCTGTCCTCCCCTCATGTCTTTATCAGACTAATCCTCTGGGTGTTTTTTGGCTGCTGGTCAGACTGAGGACGACATTTGATCACAGACTTTAGTTTTATTTTTAGACGCTAATCAACATTAACCCTTTGAAACCAGGACTGACATCACCTTGTTGTGCTGAAATGCTTGTTAAAGACAAACCTTCAACCTTCAAACCTTTTCAACCTTCTTAAGTAAAGGTTGATTTAAAAAAAAAAAAAAAAAAAAAACCCTGCTGGGTGTCAGTGTCAGACGGACTGAGCCGATCAAACGGCGCTCTCAGTCTGTGGTTCTGATGAGGAGTGGCGTGTCTTGCAGGGAGGATGCGTCCAGGATCTTTGTGGCGGTGGGTTACGGGTTCTTCGTGGAGATGACACACGACGAGGCTCTGCGCTTCATCGACAAGAAGACCAGGCAGCTCACCGCGTAAATCTCATTTTAATATTCATATCCAACACACAGAGAAACAGGCTTGACTGCTGCAGGGACAGGCAGCCGCCAGCAGGGGGCAGGCCAGCACCAGCAGCTGTCAGGACAGGCTCTCATGTCAGAACATACATAACATACAGATTTATTAAAGAACAGGCAGAAACATGTTCCTTTCCAGTCTGGTTCTATTAAAATCCTGTCAGTTTTACTTCCTGTGTGTATTTTAGTGAGCTCAGTCAAAACGTCAAGTCCCCATGAAACGACGTCACATGACCTCTACTTCTTGTCAAACAGTGACATCATCCTGCTCTAGTGGCTGGAAATTAAAATTTCAACCAATAAAACCTTCACAAATCTTTAAATATCCTCTGTCATCCACCTGACCCTTCAAAATAAAAGTGTGTTTCTCCCCTTGATCCCAAACTTCCTGTTTCAACAGGAAGCACATCAGGTCAAGACAGTAAGAGTCCATTTCATGGGGTCCATAAAAAATACACACAAAACCAACAACAATACCAAGACAGAGTGGCTGAAAAAGCTCCCAGCTCCAAAACTTCCTGTTTAAACAGGAAACGCATCACATCACAGAAGCACTTTTCCTCTTCATGTTGTGTCCTGGCAGGTTAGCTTGCAGCTAGCTGGATCATGTGTGAATAGCCAATGCTAACATGTTGCACACTAACTGTGGGGGTGTGTGTGTGTGTGTGCGTGTTTGTGTGTGTGTGTGTGTGTGTGTGTGTGTGTGCGTGTTTCAGCTTCACAGAGCTGTTGACCAAAGACTCGGCCAAGATTAAAGCCAACATCCGCATGGTGCTGGAGGTCAGTGGCATCTCACTTATTTCAATATTTATACACACACACCTATATGTATGTATATGTACACACACTCAGTGTCACTTCATCAGCTCCATCTGTATAATTTAATCTAATCCAGTCCAGCTGTTGTGCCGTAAAGTTTCCTCTCCTGCCGCCTGTAATGCTCAGCTTGTCTTGTTGTCACGGTAAGAGCCCACTCACACTGGCAAGTTTGATCCGCGCCCAAGCACGATTGCCCTTAAAATCCGGATTCTTTGACCAGTGTGATCGCTCCGTATCGTGCTTGAATACAGTACACTTCCCCCGCTCTGGCACGGTTGGAAGGGGTGTGCTTCTGCACGGTACGGGCGCGTACATGAGCACATGCACGTTCACGCACGCAGTGCGCGGACGTAAATCATGCAACTTTCCTCCTGCCTCTGCAAAACTGTTTAATGTGCGCGGCTTGATTACCGGCGAATGGCCGCGTTGCGCAATCAATAATCAACCATGTTGTCTGTGTTGTTGTCCGTTGTGCTGCTGCAACCGCGTATAAACAAAAGTCGGTTTATAATGAAAGTACAGCAGTCTGTGTGCGGAGATCCGGCAGACCTGGTGCTGGCCGGCACCGCGTCGGCACCGGCCGGCACTGGCCGCGGCACCGCGCGGTGTGCGGCCACCCGGTCACCCGGTCTGCCGGATCTGACAGGTGCCGCTCCGGCTGTCAGTTGGACCTTTCTGAAGAAGGAGGAAGTTACCTCCGAAACTGTCGAGGTAAATAAACATCCCATGTCTGATTAAAAGGAACAAAAACGTCTTTTAGTTAAAAGGAAGACATGATGTATTTGAACTACATTGATTTATAATGACGTCGGGCCATGCCTGTTGTTGTCGTATTTCAACGTGATGACGCGCACACCGGGGGCAATCGTGCTTGGGCGCGTTTGGGAAAAAGGTAATGTGAGTGCAGGCCAGCCGGGGACTGGGGAGGGGGGATTTTGGCTTTAGCACGATACGGGCTCAAACTTGCCAATGTGAGTGGGCCCTAACAGAGGTGTTCATTCACTTCTGTGTTTGGCATTGAGCTCATAGTTAGTGCTGCACTTTACTGACAGCTGTTTCCACTATTCTGTCCCCCCTCACTGTATATAAAAAGGGAGGACAAAAAACTAGAAACCCCTCTCAGTATAATGCAGTCCAGTAGCAGACCTCTGCAAACTACAACCTCAGTAATAAACACAGAATTAAAGAGACACATTCTGCACAATGTCAGCACAAAGTGAACATTATACACTTTGATAAGAGGCAGAGTTTATGGCAGAGCTGCTGAGCTGAACTGGTCAGACTGGACTGATTTTGGGAGGGGGATAATTTTTTGACAATTTTATGGTAGTTGTGATTAACAATAATAACAATTAGTTATTTATCATTAGTAAGTTATTTCTAGTAATTTGTACATTTTTTTAAAAAAAATTTCCAGACATTTAAAAAAAAAAAAAAATTTACTCGTTTTTTGTAGATTTTCTGGTCACCAAAAATGTTTTGGTGGTGTTTTTGTTGCTCTGAAGTGTCACAGGTATGGAGGCCCACACAGGTCAAATTCTGGATATTGATCAGAGGAGGCGGAGCGGCTGGAAACTGTCGTTCACGTCAAAAAATGCAAAAAAGGAGTAAAAAATAAGACCCAATAAGAGTTTTGCATCATAGATCTTTTATCGTCTGATGATGTGTCACTCTGCTTCAGTCACTTCACCATGTTCATCAGACTCAGTCAGGATTGTGTCTCTGTAGCGGGGATGGATTTTGAGGAATCTGATTGGCTGCTGTCTTCGTCTCCTCCTCTGCAGGGTCTGCGGGAGCTGCAGGGGCTGAGCGACGAGCCGGACAGCAGAGGAAGAGATGTTTTGTAGTCCTCCAGGTGTTGGAGTCTGCAGGAGCCGGACAGGAGCCGGCGAGGTCGAGCTGGACCGGCAGCGTCTCCGTTTGACTGAGCTCTGTCCTGCAGTGCGAGCTGAATGTGAGGGACGTTTTCTGGATAATTATGTTTTTTTGTGTTGGAAAAGAAGCTGAGGAGCCACTGTGTGTTTGATCGACAGACAAACTCCAGACCGAGTGATTCCTCTTCATCAAGTCCAGCTGCAGAGAGGATAAAACAGGAAGTGACTTATCCAAACTAAGAGCATGTGTCAGACTCTGAGAAATTCAGTCGTATAAACATTTTTGACTGGTTTCTCTCTCTCTGTGTGTGTGTGTGTGTGTGTGTGTGTGTGTGTGTGTGTGTGTGTGTGTGTGTGTGTGTGTGTGTGAGGTTGAAGATGTTTTCTATGTGGTGTTGTGAGGCGTTTAGGTTCTGTTTGATCGTCAAATCTCAAAAAACAAAGAACCAATAAAAATAAACTGTTTCTGATAAGTAGTGACTCTTCATTTGTCGTTTAGACCGTCCTGCTGCCAGACTGATGAAGATGATGAGGATGAGGATGAGGATGATGATGATGGTGTTTTGGCAGTCTGGGCTGCTTGCCATCATGTCCCTGCTGGGTTTGAATCACTGACCTTTAATAAACACTGATATAAATCAGTTGTCACAGTAATAAATCAAACAGCTGTGTAACTCTTCCTGTCACGGCGGGTGAAGCTCATCCGCCTTTATTATAACACACAATCTGCAACAAATAAGGAATAAACTTCAGTCATCAGGTGTCGAGATGTCAGCCAGCAGGGAGGCTAGAGCAGAGTAGAACAGAGTAGAATGGAATAGAATAGAAAGCCTTTACTGTCATTGGACAAACTGACATTAGGAGAGCTCCTCTGATTGGTGCAGATTAATGATAACAGACAACAAGCACACAGACCAGAAAGAACAAACTCAAACTCAAACAGAACGCAGGTTCCTTCTGGTTCCTGCTCCTCTCATTCCCACTAGTGTCTGCCGGTTCCATCCTCCCTGATGATTCCAACTGGTTTCTACTGGTTCTAACTGGTTCTTACTGGGTCCTTCTTTCCTGATGGCTCCAACTGGTTCTTACTAGTTCCTCTGGTTCTTGATGGTTCCCCTGATTCCAACTAGTTTCTGCTGGTTACTTCTTTCCTCACTGGTTTGAACTGGTTTCTACTGGTTCTCCCTGATTCTAACTGATTCTTACTGGATCCTCCAGTTCCTACTGGCTTTTACTGGTTCCTACTGGCTCTTTTTGGTTCCTCTGGTTCTAATGAACAGATGAAGGCTGTTTAAAGGGGAACAGACAGATTCTGAGAAACTGTTGCGATATTAGAGATAATAATTGATCAGTTTTCTCCCATGATCGATCCTCGTCGTGGATCAGCAGTGTTTACGCTGCTGGTTCTGCTTCTGGTTCTGTGTTCAGGAAGCGTCTGGAAGCTGAATCTTTGTGTGATGAATAAAAATGAAAAGCTCGACGTGGTTCTGTCTTTTTCCCTGCTGCTGTAACGACCCGCTCTCCTCCCGGGCTGCTCTGTCGCCACGGATGCGGTTGTCATGGAAACTGGATGCTGAATAGAGCTAGTGGCGTAAAGAAGCTGAGAGATGGCTCTTAAAATAGCCTCCCATCAGGAGCACGCATGCACACACACACACACACACACACACACACACACACACACACACACACACACACTGCCTTAGTCAGTTTGGTTGCTCATTTGACTGTGAGAAACCGTCTTTGGCTCCGAGCGGACTGATATTCTCAGATATCCATCAGTGTGATTGATTATTGGTCATACAGGCTGATCAGGCCATGTGGTTGCAGGTTTGATTCCCGCTGTCCGCTCTCTGCTCTCCATGGGAATGAATGAATGGCCTCGTCCACCTAGTACATTCTGGGATGGGATAGGATCCAGGACACCTCTGGGGGGTCTGTGTCCTGTCCCAGCATGGGATGTGTGTGTGTGTGTGTGTGTGTGTGTGTGTGTGTGTGTGTGTTGCTCAGCCTTGAGGAAAACACAGAGGGAGCAGGAGCATCATCTTTCAGTGACGTCATCAGCCCTGCCACAACAGTCCCGCCAAAACAAAACAAAACAAAAAACAAACAAAAAACAAAAAGACAACAGGCGGTCACACAGCACACTGCCGGAAGCAAGGCGGCTCTACCTTCACAATAAAAGCGCAAACTCTCACTCTCTCACCTGGAGAAGTGTGGCTGTAAAAGCCCACTGGAGGGAAGTGAAGCTCCTGTTTATCGGAAAGAGCTGCTCTACGTGCAGGAATTTTGCAAAGGATTGTGGGAAGGCGTCGTCTGTTCCTCTGGTAGTTTTTTCAGCTCAGCAGAGAGAAGATGAGTCTGATATAAATCAGCACCGCAGCGATCCAGCATCAGGCTGCTGTTTTTAATTAAGGACAACTTTGCTCATTCTGTCTTTAATTTACGTTAATCGGTTTCCTGTTGGTTATCACGGCTGTCAGTCAACTGTTATGATTACCCAATCATGTTATGTACACCTAACAGCTGGTACACACCCACTCCAATAACTTTTAACCCCGACCACAGGAAAACTCATGCAATTTGTCCAAAGTAAAAAAATTAAGTAAAAGTGCCTGAGGAGAATGTTTTCTGAATGTGCTCTCAGGAATTTACCTTCAACATCTTACCAAGCCTAAAAACTCATGCAGGTGTCACTGAACACAGCAACAGAAACCGTATGAAAACACAGAGGGTCCCTCCACGCTCCGGGCATCTCTGGCTCACCTTTAGTCTCTGTGACTGTTAGGAAATGAAGGGTTAACATGGTGTTTACCTTTTAGCCTCAGTTGGCTTCATTTCACATGAACATCACAGTTCGATAGGACCTTCAGCATATAATGCACCAAGCGCTAGATGCAGACTAACCCCCCAGTCCACTGGAGACTTTTCAAACAAGGCAGAGAAAGGACTAATAAAAGGGAATCTAAGATAATAAACAAAATAAATAAATAAAAACTGCCATCTTACTCATACATTTTTGCTTTAATAAATAAATAAATAAATGGGAAAATAAAACATAAATGAAGATGCAGAGGTACTTGAAATACCCACTGAAAATACCACTTTTTGTTCATTTTATGCACGTTATTGATCCCTGAGGGTAAAGTGGGTCAGCTGCAGTTTCTCAAATTCTCAAAAAAAGAAGAAAATTATAAGAAATAGTAAAAGAAACAAGGAATATAAAAATATGTGCCATAGAAATTAGTAAATAAATAAATAAATAAATAAATGCATTATGTATAACGTTGTTAAAAACAAATAAGTACATTAATCCTTTAAAATATTTCAACAATAAATAGAGACATAAGAAGCGGAGTCTGCCTGTAAATCCCTCACATCCACAGACACCGCTCGGTCCTACAGGTGGACATTATTGGAATGCTCGCCATTCTTTTATTTACCTCTACTTCAAAAAAAAAAAAATGTATGCAAATAAATAAAAAGCAAATTGAAGTGTGGTGTAGTTTTCTGGGGGAAACAGCGCTCGGTGTTTCCCCCCAGTAAAACAGAAAGTTTGCCCGCGCGGCTCGGCGGCTCGCACCGGAAGTGCTGGCGCTGTTGCTGCGGACGGTTTGATGCGGTCCGGAGCGCCGAGGAGCCGCGGGTCCGAACAGACACGAACCGGGACAAACCCCACCTGAGCGGCGAGGTCCGGGCTCTGCGGCCGGGCAGCAGAGTCTGCGCCTCACGGAAGAACAACCGGGAGGTTTTATAAATCGCTTTTTTTTCGCCCAGCGGGACTTTTCGTGTCTCGGTGAACTCCGCGGAGCCAGCCCGCAGTCAGGCGGTGTGTTTGGGGGCTGACGCACCAGCAGGCGGGGGGGGCGGCGCACACGGCTATGCTAGCTAGCCTCTTAGCATGCTGACGGCTTTACCCGCCAGTGCCCTTTAGACGCACTGAAAAAAGAAGAATCAGAAACATAAACTTTAAACTTTTCTGGGGTCTTGAAGCGTAAAGCAGCGGCCTGGCGCCCCGCCGCCCTCCGAAGGCGACCAGGAGAAACCCGGAGACAAACCGTCGGAGTTTCCTTCAAGTAAACAAGCGCCGCTCGGCTGTGGCAGGCAGCGTTAGCATGGCTAGCTGGTTAGCATGAGGCAGGCAGCGTTAGCAGCATGTAAACACACCCAAACTCACTCCACTCTCATTTTCATCTTCAGAAATATTATTAACACATATCGAAGGGAGACATTAGCATTTTTACGCCAAGTGGTAATGCACTTTTTAACTGGCAGCATCAAATAGAGGCGAGTGGACGTGCGGGCAGGGAGAGACTGGATCACAGCTTTCCTGAAAATATCGCTTGACGTGTTTTGTTTTGGTGGCTGGAGGTCCGGTGTGAGCCTGCCAGCGGGGCCGGGGAGCATGGAGGCAGGGATGCCTGCTGCCATCAGCCCAGCGCAGTTACATAACAGCAGGTCGGGACTGAAGCAGCTGAACGCCTCTTCAGCTCTGATGATGCCAGGAGACTTCTGACAGCTGCAACCTTCCCTGGACCACACACACACACACACACACACACACACACACACACACACACACACACACACACACACACACACACACACACACACACACGGCTGGGATCTGACTGCTGCACCCGGAAACAAACAGAGCAACAGAAGAGCAGAAAAACATTTGCATGAAAATGGATGCAAATCCGCTGATAAACGGTAAGTGAAACCACAGCTTGCTGAGGTGATGCTGTGTGTGTGTGTGTGTGTGTGTGTGTGTGTGTGTGTGTGTGTGTGTGTGTGTGTGTGTGTGTGTGTGTGCATGTGCATGCCGCTGGATTCACACTGTGTGTTCACACTGTTGAGCTGCAGCGGAGAGGCAACAGGTGTCTGGTGTGTTTTCTTGCCTGCTGCAGGCCTGCAGCCTCTGGCTCCCTGCAGCAGATCTGAGATCAGCCTGCTGTCCTCACACTGACCAGCGAGTCCACTGCACCTGACCCGATCTGATCCGATCCAATCTGATCTGATCTGTCCAGGTGAAGCTGCTCAGCTCCTGCAGTCAGTCTCTAAGTTCAGGTTTTCAGACTTGAGGTGACTCTGATATGAAGACCTTCATCCTTTGGTTTGGTTTCATTATGGAACTGCCCAGGTGTCACTACTGGCCAAATCACTTCAAAGTGCTTAGATTAAAGCATCATGTTCAAATAATCAATAATCACTCGCACATATTTTTGTTTGGTGAATCAACCCTTTGACACCTGAGACAGTTCACTGGGTTTCCTTAAATAGCATGCAGGGAGGAAAGGTGAGCACATTTGCAAAAAACAAACAAACAAACAAAAAACAAAGAGTCAAATAATTACAGGGGAATTTAAAAATGTAAGAAATGTGTCACAACAACAACAAAAAAGAAATCCAGAAAGTCATTAAAACAAATACCAGAAAAAGAGCACAATATATTTTTTAAAAAAATTATAATTATGAAAATGATATGTTTAAATATCAAATCAGTGCTCAACATCACATTTCTTGTGTTTCACAAGCATCTAAACTACAGTGAAATTTTCATGTCTAGTGAGTTAAGCCTCTGAGACCCGAGCAAATTCACTGGATTCCTTTAAAAAACATGTAGAGGAAAAGGGCCATGAGCAAATTAGTTTTTAAAAAAAATCACCACAACCTAAGTAAATAAAAAATAATCAAAAAATGAGCCCGCTGTGGCAAAAACATTCTAATAAAATAGAACTGGAAAAGTAAAAAAAAAAAAAATTATGGGAGTTCCTACTGTCATAAAATCCGTTGTAAAGACAAAACATGAGACGAGGAAACACTGATCATCAATCCTGTATGACTGATGATGTTGGAATATAAGAACGAGGAAGGCTAGAGCTCTTTTTTAAAAATGATTTTAGAACACATAAAAGGTAAGAGAACATGAAAACAAACAGAGAGAAAATAGAAATGTCCAACAATGAACAGCTCAGTGGAAAAGACATGATTGAAACACACACACAGACAGTGTAAAAGGAGTGGGGAGAAGTGTGAGGTTATTGATCCCAGCCCTTCTCCATCAGACAGAGACCCTGTCAGAAACAAACTGTCTTTGACTTTATTGGACGCTGGATAAACTGTTGACCTGAACATCGAAGTCAGAGTAATAAATACATCAATAAATCTGCATCACTCAACCTCAAAGTCAAGGTAATTAATAAACAAATCTGGAGCTCAGAGTCTGGCTTTAAAAATCTTTTCAGAGCGGTGTTTCTCCCTCCGAGTCGCTGCTTCCAGGTGAGCATCCTGATGCTTTAATGGAGGAAACAGTTTGTCTGCAGTGTGGAGCCTGACAGGAGGAATCACTTCACTGTGTTGTTTTGGACTTTTGCAGAACTAAATTAATTATTGTACAAGGTTGTTTCATGATTGTGTTGACAGCACTTAACCATTATTTTATTCACGTTTATTCACATGTAAAACATTGGTTATTTATTCATGTCGCCTTTGCATGAGGACCAAGTACTTTTTGTGAAACACTGCGATTCATTTTAATTCCTTCCTGTGAGCCGCCGGCCGCGATCAGAGCCAAGTTTGAAGATCGATCGGTTAAACTGACGGACCGGTCGACCTGCAGTTAGCAGCTGCTGGTTCTGACCGGGAGGCGGATCACATGTGATCAGCAGGGGATCCGTGACTCTGAGAAAGTGGCGTGCGGCATCCTGTGTGAACACGGTGTCAATCTGATGCCGATGTGTGTGACAGGAAGTTGTGGTGTGTGAACTTGTCGATGCAGGGAGAGAGAGTCAGCGGCTCCAGATTTGTGTTGAGGACACAGGAAGTGGAGAAACCACACAGGAAGCCACACTCTTCTTCTCTGGTGTAGTCCAGTCATTTTATGAAAAAACCTAGGACAAATTGCAAGAGGAAAAAACTCAACTGATTTTGTATCCTCAGTTTGTCCTGAGTGAGGGAAAAAAACAGATATTTAAACTGAATTAAAAGGTTACTAAATATATAGTAATATATGTATAGTAACCTTTTAATTCGAGGTTACTATATATATTGTAACCTTTTAATTCACTGTTTAAATGTCTCTTCTGGCATTTATTCCTTATATTCCTTATTAGCGCATATCAAATCAGATAATGTGTGATATGCATGTGTAAACAGAATAATTCAAAGAACTTGTAATTGACTTTTTTTCTTGTCTTTGTGTGTGTAATCAACTTGTGAATTTTTATAGTGATATCTGAAAGTAAAATGTTGACCCCCTTTCCCCTGTGTGTTAAAAACAGTGTTTTTTGGTAATATGTGGTCATAAAGAGGTGATTTTCAAAACTTTCCACCAATGGGATTTCTTGGGACTTTTTTCCCCTCACTCAGGACAAACTGAGGATACAAAATCAGTTGAGTTTGCTTCTCTTGCAGTTTGTCCTAGGTTGACCCCAATTTTGGCCTAAAATTACTGGACTAGTGGGGAAACGCTCACACTGCAGAGTCTGCTGTGAACGTACACTCACATTTCAAAGTGTGTATCTCCCTCCCTCCCTCCCTCCCGTGTGTGTGTGTGTGTGGGTGAGTGGGTGTTTTGAATTACACACTTCACCGTCAGCAGCAGAGGCTTGTGGGTAATAGGTGGTTAGTGTGCCCCAGTCTGTGCAGTTCAAGCAGCCAGGCTGCAGGGCGTCGCAGCCTGGGCACACCTGGAAGAACCTGTCCAGGTGTCATCAGGATGAAATGATGACGGACGAGTGTGTGTGGAGCGGAGAGGCTGCAGGGAACGTCGGGTTGCGGGTTTGAATCCTGAGAATCCTGCAGAAAAATCCTGATTCCTGAGAAGGAATATAGAAATAATGAAATCAAAATTCATGACAGTCTAACCAATAGATTGTGAGATATCAGGGTTGACATTTTGACCTGAAGGTGGCGCCAGAGGCCAGCGCGGACAGGGTTCACTGCCTGAGGAGCATATTAAGGTCGATGCTGCCCGAGCTTCAGAGTTGTGATTTGTAAAGGTTTGTAAGGACTGACATTTTTTCTGGTCGCTACAGTTACCTGATACTTCTGACCAGAGAACTTGAGCGCCAGACGAGTCACACGCAGGAACGGCTAAAGCTGATTGGACAGAGGACATTCAGAGCCGTACACACACACACACACACACACACACACACACACACACAAACACAACAGGAGGGTTAAAATCCTGGGCAGCAGAGAGGAGATAACACACTGCATCCATTCAGTCAGAGCTGTAAATTCAAAGCAGTGAGGTCATGGGCACACACACACACACACACACACACACACACACACACACACACACACACACACACACACACACACACACAGTCTCTTTTGCTCTTGGGCTTTTAATGAAAAGCAGATACGTGTTAACTGTGATGTTGTTATTCAGGTGTGTGTGTTGCTGGGTGAAGCTCTGTGACCAACCTGCCTGTTAAAATCTCTGAATACAATCAGACTCAGCATCGTGTGTGTGTGTGTGTGTTTGTGTGTGTGTGTGTGTGTGTGTGTGTGTGTGTGTGGCAGCTGAGGTTTACAGCCTGTCAGTCAGATTTACTACAACTCCCTCTGATTCACCAGGCTCAGGTCAGGTCAGGCTGTGGTGGTTAAAAAAAATTGAAAGTAAAACACGAGAAAGTCAGAGGCACATTTCCATCCCAGATGTGATCAGGTATGCATGGCACCTAGAAGCACCAATTCATAAAATATTATAAATCAAATATATAAAATATTACACCTGGACCTGCTCTCCTGGTCCTCCAACCTGCTTCTTTCTGTCGGGCCAGTTTCCAGCTGCTGAGGGCCCAGAGAATCCCTATGGGCCAGACAGGGCTAACCCAGCTCTGGGGCGGGGCTTACCTGGCTGTGGGCGGGGCTTACCTGACTGTGGGTGGGGAGACAGTGCAGCTGATAGTCCAGATGTCAGCGCAGCAGCTCGCTTTGTAGCAGAAACATAACAGAAAGGAAAGAAAAACGGAGAACAAGCAGCAGTCCTGGTCAGACGAAGACATCAGTCTAATAAGTTGCCTTCATTCATTCATTCATTTAAGTTCAGAAAATGTCATTTCTTCACCCTAACTCAGCATTTAAAATGAGGAAATGACATCAATTATGCCATACCACGATATTACAATATCTGAAATCTAGATCTAGTTTCATGTCACAGTATTGATAACATATTGATATATCTCCAAGTCCTACTTGAAGTGACGGCCAGCCTTAGGCCCCGCCCCCCAGCGGGACTGACCAGTACTGACTTGGTTCCTCTGTGTTTGTGACACTGGGGGGCAGCAGGGAGGTGAACCAGTGATCGGGGAAATAAAAACAATCTTAATTGATTATAATTTCAATAATGAATGAGCTGTCAGTCATTTTTCCAGTTAAAAGTCTTCCTTTCCTCTGTTCATATCTTTAATTAATACTTTTTTTTTGGCTGCTGGTCAGACTAAGGAAGACATTTGAGTACGTCACTTCCACTTCGGACTGATCACTTCCTTTTTTTTTTTTTTTGACTGATCACGTCAGAGTTTGGCTTTATTTATTTTTGTTATCACTTTATAGACTAAATGATTCATTGATTTAATCAACACAGTGGTCAACAGATTATTGAGAATAATCATTGGTGGTGAGCCACGTCAAATCTTTGATCTGAGTGAGTGAGAGTCCACCCTGCTGCAGTGTCCTTGAGCAAGTTGTTGAACCTCTCTCTCTCTCTCTCTCTCTCTCTCTCTCTCCCTCTCCCTCTTACTCTCCCCCCTCTCTTTCTCTGTGTCTCTTGCTCCCTCTCTCTCTCTCTCTCTCTCTCTCTCTCTCTCTGACTCCCCCCCCCCAATCCATCCATCTCCCTGGTTACCATTGATGAAAAGTCCCTCACCATGGCGATGGTTTCCAGGCTGCTTGATAGGTTCGTTGCGTAACAGGTCAGCCGATGGTAATGAGGCTAATTTGCATGCCTCACCCCCCCACCCCCCATGACAGGATATAAATTCTTATTTAATCGTTTGATCTGGACCTTCTCAGGGTGGATTCTGGTTGTTTTACTGCACAAAGTGTTGTGACTGTGACAAACTGTGGCTGTTTACTGTTGGATATCTGAATGAAATTGATCTTTTTCTGTTTATTGGCCCATATGTCTATTGAAATGTGAGTTTATATATTTATCCATCTGTGCATCTATCTGCTTATCTGTCATCTGTTTGTGTATATATACATGTGTGTGTGCGCGCGCACACGCGCGCGTGTGTGTGTTACATTAGTCCAGGGATTGTCAAAGTGAGGTTTGGGGACCACCGGGAGCCCTTGAGGGTCTTTCAAGGGGTCCAAAATGAGGAATAGTTTAAATGCAACTTTCATAAGCCTAGGCTTCTGCTGCCCTGCTGGCTCGGGGCAGTGTGTGTGTGTGTGTGTGTGTGTGTGTGTGTGTGTGTGTGTTACACTCTCCATGTTACAGTCTTCAGGGCACTCCGTTAGGGCTGGACAGTATATCAATATTAATATCGTGATATGAGACTAGCATGGCTGTAATGGTTCAACAAATACATTGAGTTTTTGAGACAGACAGATAGATAGATAGATAGATAGATTTACTTTATTGATCCCAAACTGGGAAATTATTATGTTACAGCAGCATCAATGGAAACATAAAAAGCACTCTGTACGATATAAAGCAGATACATTAAATAGAATAAATGTAAAAATATATACAGTAAAGACATTACAGTAAAAAAATAAACATCTAACAATATGAAATATACAAATGGTAAATATGAAATATGGTATATGAAATGTACAGATGGTTGCAATAGCTAAATCAATGAATGTGTATTAAAACTAAGATATAAATAATATAAATGATAAATAAGCAGTTATGGTGCTGAGTAGTGGAGGACCATTGTTTAAACAAAAACTAAACAGCAGAGTCAAGGTTCATTTTGATCATTTCCAGTTTTCTTTGTATAACATTTTTTCATTCAGAGATTCATTAACAACATGAAATCAACAAATATTCTTTCAGAGGCAAAAGTCAACACAATTTAATGTCAATGTCATTGTCAACTTCATTTATGTAGCACATTTAAAACAACCTCAGTTGACTGAAGTGCTGCACAGGCTCAACAAAACACGGCAAAACATGCAAACTATAAATAAACAGAAGTCATTCATCAAAGATAAATGAAAGAGTGGCAGCACAACAGAAGAATAGCTCAGCCTACACTACCAGTCAAAAGTTTGGACACACCTTCTCATTCAATGTCTTTTCTTTATTTTTACTACTTTCTACATTGTAGGTACATACTGAAGACATCAAATATATGAAGCAAGATATATGGAATTATGTAGCAAAGAAAAAAATGTTAAATAACTTTAAATATGTTTTATATTTTAGATTCCTCAAATTAGCCACCCTTTGCTTTGTTGACAGCGCTGCAAACCCTTGGCATTCTCTCAATGAGCTTCATGATGTAGTCACCTGAAATGGTTTTCACTTCACAGGTGTGCCTTATCAGGGTTAATTAGTGGAATTTCTTGCTTTATCAATGGGGTTGGGACCATCAGTTGTGTTGTGCAGAAGTCAGGTTACTACACAGCCGACAGCCCTATTGGACAACTGTTAAAATTCATATTATGGCAAGAACCAATCAGCTAAGTAAAGAGAAACGAGTGGCCATCATTACTTTAAGAAATGAAGGTCAGTCAGTCCGGAAAATTGCAAAAACTTTAAATGTGTCCCCAAGTGGAGTCACAAAAACCATCAAGCGCTACAACGAAACTGGCACACATGAGGACCAACCCAGGAAAGGAAGACCAAGAGTCACCTCTGCTTCTGAGGACAAGTTCATCCGAGTCACCAGCCTCAGAAATCGCAAGTTAACAGCAGCTCAGATCAGAGACCAGATAAATGCCACACAGAGTTCTAGCAGCAGACCCATCTCTAGAACAACTGTTAAGAGGAGACTGCACGAATCAGGCCTTCATGGTCAAATAGCTGCTAGGAAACCACTGCTAAGGAGAGGCAACAAGCAGAAGAGATTTGTTTGGGCCAAGAAACACAAGGAATGGACATTAGACCAGTGGAAATCTGTACTTTGGTCTGATGAGTCCAAATTTGAGATCTTTGGTTCCAACCGCCGTGTCTTTGAGAGACGCAGAAAAGGTGAACGGATGGATTCCACATGCCTGGTTCCCACCGTGAAGCATGGAGGAGGAGGTGTGATGGTGTGGGGGTGTTTTGCTGGTGACACTGTTGGATTTATTCAAAATTGAAGGCACACTGAACCAGCATGGCTACCACAGCATCCTGCAGCGACATGCCATCCCATCCGGTTTGCGTTTAGTTGGACCATCATTTATTTTCAACAGGACAATGAGCCCAAACACACCTCCAGGCTGTGTAAGGGCTATTTGACCAAGAAGGAGAGTGATGGAGTGCTGCGGCAGATGACCTGGCCTCCACAGTCACCGGACCTGAACCCAATCCAGATGGTTTGGGGTGAGCTGGACCGCAGAGTGAAGGCAAAGGGGCCAACAAGTGCTAAACACCTCTGGGAACTCCTTCAAGACTGTTGGAAAACCATTTCAGGTGACTACCTCTTGAAGCTCATCAGAGAATGCCAAGAGTGTGCAAAGCAGTAATCAGAGCAAAGGGTGGCTATTTTGAAGAAACTAGAATATAAAACATGTTTTCAGTTATTTCACCTTTTTTTGTTAAGTACATAACTCCATATGTGTTCATTCATAGTTTTGATTCCTTCAGTTAGAATCTACAATGTAAATAGTCATGAAAATAAAGAAAAACATTGAATGAGAAGGTGTGTCCAAACTTTTGACTGGTAGTATATTGAAAGCCAAATAGAAGAGGTGGGTTTTCAGTAAAGACTTTTTAGGGTCTGAGCAGCTCTCACATTAAAAGCCAAGTTATTCCATAACCTGGGGGTTTTGCACTTTGGTCTGGGAACGTCAGGAGTAACTGGCTGGATGATCCAGTTTCTCTGGCAGGAGCCTGGAGATGGAACAGATCACATAAATAAGTTAAAACCTTAAAAACAAACAGTAAAATCTTAAAATCAATCCTGAACCTCACAGGAAGCCAGTGGAGGGAAATCAAAACTGAGGTTATGTGATCTCGCTTTTTTTTTTAAAACAAAAAATGATGCCTATGAAATTTACAACATAAAAATACTTTCAGTGTATTCATATATTCATCAGTGTGGGTGTATGGTGGTTGTATGTGTGTGTAGTACTGCCCTTTTCATCTCCCAGCTCAAAACATAATGAACCCTCTCAGTCAGGTACCTCAGTCGCCCCAGAGGCGCAAATATCAGCGGCGAGAGCTTTGTAGGGCTCACTGTGCACTCAGCGCTTCATGGTTTTACTGTTTGGTTTTACACCCCTGCAGATTAGATATCATCTGGGTGTTTGGATATCGGAATATTTTGATATGGCATAAGCGTAAATGTCCTTTCCTGGTTTTAAAGGCTGCTTTACAGTAAGGTGATGTTATTTTCTGAACTTATCGTTCTAGCTGTTTTTATTTATTTATTGTATTATTTATTGTTTTTATTTATTAGTTGCCTTTACCCACTTAGTAAATATAATAATATTGACATAACTGATTTATATTTTTGAAAGATTTGTTTGTGTAAGTATTTTGATGCAGCACCAGTAGTCGTCCCCACAATGTCGTCACAGTCTCGATATTGAGGTATTGGTAGAAAAATTGTGATACTTGATTTTTTTCCATATCGCCCCGCCCTTCAGTCCTACAGGTTACACCTGAGATCATTTTACCTGCCGGCTGAACACCTGAGCACTGACTGCCTCTCTCTCTCTCTCTCTCTCTCTCTCTCTCTCTCTCTCTCTCTCTCTCTCTCTCTCTCTCTCTCTCTCTCTCTCAGCCATGGACCCGTCCATCACGCTGTGGCAGTTCCTGCTCCACCTGCTGGAGGACGAGCGCCAGCGTCACCTGATCTCCTGGACGGGCGAGGACGGCGAGTTCAAGCTGCTGGACGCCGAGGAGGTGGCGAGGCTGTGGGGGCTCCGCAAGAACAAGCACAACATGAACTACGACAAGCTGAGCCGCGCGCTCAGATACTACTACGACAAGGTACTACTGCAAATACTACTGCGACAAGGTACTACTGCAAATACTACTACGACAAGGTACTACTGCAAATACTACTGCGACATGGTACTACTGCAAATACTACTGCGACAAGGTACTACTGCAAATACTACTACGACAAGGTACTACTGCAAATACTACTGCGACAAGGTACTACTGCAAATACTACTACGACAAGGTACTACTGCAAATACTACTGCGACATGGTACTACTGCAAATACTACTGCGACAAGGTACTACTGCAAATACTGCTACGACAAGGTACTACTGCACATACTACTGCGACATGGTACTACTGCAAATACTACTGCGACAAGGTACTACTGCAAATATTACTGCGACAAGGTACTACTGCAAATACTACTGCGACAAGGTACTACTGCAAATACTACTGCGACAAGGTACTACTGCAAATACCACTGCGACAAGGTACTACTGCAAATACTGCTATGACAAGGTACTACTGCAAATACCACTGCGACAAGGTACTACTGCAAATACCGCTATGACAAGGTACTACTGCAAATACTACTATGACAACGTACTACTGCAAATAGTACTACGATAAGGTACTACTGCAAATACTACTGCGACAAGGTACTACTGCAAATAGTACTACGACAAGGTACTACTGCAAATACTACTGCGACAAGGTACCACTGCAAATACTGCTATGACAAGGTACTACTGCAAATACTACTGCGACAAGGTACTACTGCAAATACTGCTATGACAAGGTACTACTGCAAATACTACTGCGACAAGGTACTACTGCAAATACTGCTATGACAAGGTACTACTGCAAATACTACTACGACAAGGTACTACTGCAAATACTACTACGATAAGGTACTACTGCAAATAGTACTACAACAAGGTACTACTGCAAATACTACTGCGACAAGGTACTACTGCAAATAGTACTATGACAAGGTACTACTGCAAATACTACTGCGACAAGGTACTACTGCAAATACTACTGCGACAACGTACCACTGCAAATACTGCTATGACAAGGTACTACTGCAAATACTGCTGTGACAAGGTACTACTGCAAATACTGCTATGACAAGGTACTACTGCAAATATTACTACGATATGGTACTTCTGCAAATACTGCTACGACAAGGTACTACTGCAAATACTACTGCGACAAGGTATTACTGCAAATACTGCTATGACAAGGTACTACTACAAATACTACTGCTAATACTACGACAAGCTGAGCCGTGCATTCAGATACTGCTATGACAAGGTACTACTGCAAATACTACTGTTAACACTATGACAAGCTGTGCCAGCTGCACAGATAGTACTACTACAAGGTACTGCTACTGCTAATACTACTTCAACACGGTCCTGCCCAGTTTACCTAATTTCCCCTTGGGGATCAATAAAGTATTTCTGATTCAGATTCTGATACTACTACTGCAAAAATAACTGCTAATACTACTATGACAATGCTGCTGCTGTAAATACTGCTGCTGTAAATACTGCTGCCAGTACTACGCCACGCCTGATTGGCCGATAGTACTGGGACAAAGTACTACTGTAGCTCATACTGCTCCCTGCTAGCATGAGGTGCTGCTGCTGATGAAGTGTTGTGCTCCTCTGCAGAACATCATAAAGAAGGTGAGCGGGCAGAAGTTCGTCTATAAGTTCGTCAGTCATCCCGACTCCTCGCTGTCAGAGGGGCTGCGTAACGGGGAGGAGGGGCAGAGGCGGGACATAGCCGACCCCAACAGCCAATCCAAAGGCCTGGGGGGCGTGGTCACAACCTGTCCATCAAAGGGCTTACCGCAGGTACAGTTTTCCTCCTATCCTCCTCCTAATCCTAATTAATGTCCTGTACAAACACAATATTAACAATGTTAATATAAAAATGCCTTAGGATTGATTGATTGATTGATTGATTGATTGATTAGCAGCGGTCGTCGCCCAGCTGCTCACAGAAAAGTTCCCGTAACGACTACATGAAGTCCGGCCTCTACTCCACCTTCACCATCCAATCACTGCAGGCCACGCCCAGCCCACGGCCAATCAAAACAGAACTGCTGCTGACACAAGAGCCCGCCCCCAAAGTCGACAGGACACCCAGAGAGGTACAGTTAGTGTGTGTGTGTGTGTGTGTGTGTGTGTGTGTGTGTGTGTGTGTGTGTGTGTGTGTGACAGACAGGAGAGTTTGGCCCCTGCTGCTCTGATGATGTAGGAACTGTTTTGTTTTGCAGCTCAGTAATCAGATTACTCTCTGATCTGATCTGTGAGTTGCCATGGAAACAGAAAGCTGGTCTCCATTTTCAGGTTAAGAGAAAGCTGGTTAGCACAGGTAGATTTCTACCGGAGAAACCTGATCACTGTTGCCATGGTGACCACAGTAAACACACACTGTACAACGCTCAGAGAGGACTTTGGACTCTAAATAAACCTGAACCTGAACTTGGAGGCGTTCTGTGACAGGGGGCAATCAAAATGACAATTCACATATTGTAGTTGATTGAAACCTGCATTAATTAGCATTTTTTAAAACTGAATTTTCAAAAAGCGCTTAAAAAAAAAGTGCAACGTTTTGGATGAAAGCCCAGTTAGTGTTACCTCTGATGAAAATGGAAGGAAAGGTAAAACATGTCTGCCATGTCCACTTCCATCCTCTGGAGGCACTGGGTGGAGGTTGGCCAGCCGTTGCCGTGGTAACAGTCTGGCCGAAGGTCGGGATGTGGGTAGACCCCATTACTGGGGAGTGCATGTATCCTGGGGTTTCTGAATAATCTGAGTAAACACGCTTCCTCACAATAACCTGGTTTCATGTCGGCATGGAAACGTAGTGACTGAGGACTCAAAGCAGCAGAGTTTGCAGCTCTCTTATTGGCTGTTCCCTGAAGCAGTGCGCTGTGGGGCTTGTAGTCACCTTCTCTCCGGAAGTTGTTCTGAACACAGCTTTTCAACCCAACTCACACTTTACCGTCTGCTCGTCTCCTTTTCTTTCTTTCTTGTTTTCTCTCCTCTTCTCCTCTCAGGTGTGTGTGTTGTCAGACTCCAAGTCCTGTCAGCCAGTAGGCGGCGCTGTGGATTCAGCTCTGCAGGTGATCGTCACTCAGCCGTCTCCCTGCCCGACCCCAGCCCTCAGCCCTCAGATACCAGCCATCACCGCCAGCCAATCACAGGTGAGTGTCAGGAACGTGATGGCTCTGTCCTCCATGCGTTCTGCACCGTGCGTCTGTTCAGTTTGATCAGCTCTGTGCTGCTGCTCAGTCCACAGATAATAACACTCTCAGCTGTGAAAGGCCAAACTTCAAATTATATAATCTGTTCCAAACTGGTGTATGTGTTAGAAACAAAGTGTGTGTGAACGGTAAAACTGCACACTGAGGTGCAGGCTGAAAACAAGCCCCGCCCTCGGGGGATGATGATGCTGGTAGGAACGTTTTGACACGTCTGCCAGCTCCACCAGCTCCACCAGCTCCATCAGCTCCACCAGCTCCACCAGCTCCACCAGCTCCACCAGCTCCATCAGCTCCATCAGCTCCACCAGCTCCATCAGCTCCACCAGCTCCATCAGCTCCACCAGCTCCACCAGCTCCACCAGCTCCATCAGCTCCATCAGCTCCACCAGCTCCACCAGCTCCACCAGCTCCACCAGCTCCACCAGCTCCATCAGCTCCATCAGCTCCACCAGCTCCATCAGCTCCACCAGCTCCACCAGCTCCCATGACGAAGGCCTTTGTCTCAAGAAAGGAGCAGAAAAAAGTTGATTTGGCATCAGGATACAGATCAAGGCTCTGGAGCCGCGACTGAAATATTTCACATTAGGGATCATCTGGTATTGATTTTTTCTGTCCAGTACAAATCCAGTGAAAAGGAAAATTCAGATGATAACCATATTATGGTTTAGATGGATGACATTGATAAATTGCTCTTTTTGGGAAGCTTTAATTGTACTTACAGTAACAGAACAAATTGTCGTTAACTCAGGTAACCATCTATTACTGGACTTGGCTATTCAACTAGCAAGATGCACGATGCTTTCTATCCTCCCCTGCACCGAAAGGACTGAGCCCTAATTTCGTTGCATTATTATACGTATATGATTGTGCAATGACAATAAAAATCTATCTATCTATCTATCTATCTTACCTTCACCTCACCTGTCTCTCCTCTGCTGTGTGTGGCTAAGCCCCGCCCACGGGGCAGACACAAGAATATTGCACATTAACCCCCTGAACCCCAAACCCGCGGGCGTGATAGAAAGACATGTATTTTTTAAAAAATCGCCAAAATTCAACCGTTTATCATAGCTGGAAGCTTTAAAAACCTATTTTTTCGTCGGAATTTGAATTTTCCGACGGTCCCTGAATGCAACATGTCCGACTTCGGTTTAGCGGTAGAAATAAGGACGAAACTAAGGCTAAAAAAGCGATTTTCATTCGAATAATTTTATTATACATGCTTCATTCAACAATTCGCCAAAAAATAGTCGTTTACTCAATCCAGATCATTCAAAAAACAGAAGATTCTGCGGTCTTCAGCGGATTTGAGACATCTTGATTGATTCAGGTGAGCCCAACAGTCGTGTGACAAAAATTCACTGAATTTCAGTGTGTTGGCAACAGTAGTAACATGGAAGGGGGCAAGGCAGTAAAAACGCCTAAGCTTATACAGGTTGGAAAAATGTTAATATTTCAGGAAATACATCATGTGAAGCCCTACTTTTTTTTTCCTGGATCAGTGACACTTGTGGGCACCTGAAAAAATGTTCTGTACATTTATTCCAGTTTTTCTCGATTTTTGTAAAATAAATTATCCAAAAAAATCAGTTTGCCCTTTTTATTTTTTTATTATTTATGGCACTATAACTCTTTCATACTGTGTGAAAGACATTTTTGAATGACTCCAGGTGAGAGCCACAGCTGTGCTGTTTCCATAGAGGTGCAGCAGAAAAACAAGCCCACAGTGAGCCAAAATGTGAGGGGAGCAGAAAACGCCCCAAAACTGCTTGGGGTTCAGAGGGTTAATTAAGTAAATATCATAAATAAAATGTTTTGTTTCTGTCAGGATGTAAAGTATGTAAAACTAAAGTCAGATGTTTCTCAGATGTTTCAAACTAACCGACTGTTTTCTCTCCTCCAGAAGCCTCCTGCTCCTCCTGCTCCTCCTGCTCCTCCTGCTGCTGCTCCTCTCAGCGAGCCTCCTCAGATCTATCTCACCAGCATGACTGACCCCTCCTCCCTCACCCCCCTCATCCCCCTCGGCCCGCCCGGGGGGGCGGTGGGTCCCATCGGGCCCCCCCATGTCCCGCTGGGCACTCAGGGGCCCCAGCAAGACGAGTGCACTGGGATCAGCACCCCCCCGACCTTCCCCCCTCACCCCCACCCTGCTCCTCAGCCCCACCCTCCTCCTCACGCTCCTCAACCCCACCCTCACCCGTCTCACCCGTCTCACCCCGCTCACCCGTCTCACCCCACGCCCACGTCTGTGTTCGTCATCATCAACCCGCCTCCCTCCCAGCAGGCTGCCATGGCAACGCCACCTCCCTCGGCTGCTCCTCCTCCTCCTGTGGTGATCAAGGAGGAGAACCTGCCGTCAGAGGAGGAGCTGCTGGAGATGGTGACGCTGGAACACAAACAGGTGGAGGAGGTGAGAAATAATCACCAGTCAGTGTTTAGGTCCAGGTGTGTGCTCAGGTGTGTGCTCAGGTGTGTGCTCAGGTGTGTGTTCAGGTGTGTGCTCAGGTGTGTGTTCAGGTGTGTGCTCAGGTGTGTGTTCAGGTGTGTGCTCAGGTGTGTGTTCAGGTGTGTGCTCAGGTGTGTGCTCAGGTGTGATCGGCGTGTCTCTCCCCTGCAGCTTCCTGCTCTCAGAGAGTCAGAGCCTGAACCCCCCCTCTCCGTGGAGAGCCCCCCTCCCTGCATGGAGCCCGAGGTCGAAGGTCAGCAGCCTGCAGGAGAAGAGGGAGGGGAGGGGGAGAGCAAGGCCTCGCTTCCAGGTAACACACACACACACACACACACACACACATAGAGAGGATGTATGTGTTTAGAGGGGAATACAGTAGAGAGTAATGCCCTGTTTGCATGGTGTCGGCTTTATGGTTTATTCCAGTTTCTCAGCAGGAAGTGAGGAGCACATGAGCCTCAGTGAGCCAAAGCTAAAAATATCAAGCAAGTTGTGTTTGATATATTTACTCCCCGTATGCTGAGTTTTCTGCTAGAACTGCTAAAACTAGAAAGTTGTGTGATGATGAAGTCACAAATTGGCAAGAAAAAACTGGCAAATTGTCCTCCTCCTGTGGGATCCAGTCTGAAGGAAATCCTGCAGGTCTGAGTCCAGAACCCCAACCTCCTCCTCAGCATCTGGACTCTGAAGAGACGTTGCTGTGACTTGGGCCGATTCAGAAGAAAACAATCTGCTGATTCTGGGTCAGATCAGCAGGATCTCCTTGTTCCTGAATCCCATGTCAGAGTAGAATCTGCTGAGGGGATCAGCTGCAGGCCTGAGACACGGCCAGCAGGGGGCAGCACAGGTGGAGCCTCGGCCAGCAGGGGGCAGCACAGGTGGAGCCGCACACAGAGAGGAGGAGACAAAAAAAATATTTTTTTTTGTTTTGTTTTGTTTTTATTTTGTAAATTTGTGAAAGAATTCACGACTCTTTCTCATAAATTTGTGACTTTTTTCGCAAAAATGTATGACTCAGAAATTTTTTTAATATCATCCCCCCCACCTGGCTCCATGTTTCTTTGGCCAGTAAGTGGCTCTAATAGGCTGTCTTTCTGGCACATGTGTTGGCCGGACAGTAAAAGCATCATGACGTCAGGGGTTCGTACTTAAGTTCTACATCAGGTAGATTTAAATCCAGCTACATCCAGTCTAATCTGGATTGAGATGTAACCTCTGAGATTTTGGGGGTAAAGTCCCTCCAGCAGGAGCCATGTGAGCGGAGAAATGTGAACAGCATCACACACACACACACGTGTCTTCCTGCAGACGCCGCCATCCCCCCTGTGACATCATCGTCAGCTGTGACCCCGGTGACCTCTGCCCCGGAAACAGTTCCTCCCAAACCCAAGAAGCCGCGGGGCCTGGAGCTGCCCTCCTCCCCCTCCCTGCCCCCCGGCCTGTCGCTGGACAAGGTCAGAGGGCGGCTCCGCATGCTTTAGGGTTCTGTTGTGTATTTTTTTGTTATGTATTTGTAGTTTATAAAAGATGAACAGTTTATATTTTTGGCCTGTATTCATTTGAAGTAAACTTGAAAATTGCAATGTTAAAATTTGTACCGATAACAAGTGTGTGTAGTGTGAGTTGTATCTCAGCCTGACAACATGCTGTGTGTGTGTGTGTGTGTGTGTGTGTGTGTGTGTGTGCAGGTTAATGCTGCTGTGAACAGTTTACTGGCTCCTGGATCTGCTACCAACACACTGACACCAACCGTCATCACCTCCCATGCCCTGGTAACACTGACCCTGAGGCTGTGTGTGTGTGTGTGTGTGTGTGAGAGAGAGAGAGACAGTCAGAGACTGTCTTATATTAATTAACTGTATACTGATTAAATGTTTATTTGTATGAATACTGAAATGTGTAAAATGTGTATTGTAATTGTATTATCAGTGTCGAGTGTTCATGCCAGAACAGAACTGAGAGGAACTGCACAGGCAGGAAGACGAGGTTGTTATGAAGGAGAGATGTGAAGGATGAGAAGATGTGTGGTTTTGACTTCTCTTCTCTTCTCTTCTCTTCTTTTCTTTTCTCTCCTCTGTCCTCCTCTCTCTCTCTCTCTCTCTCTCTCTCTCTCTCTCTCTCTCTCTCTCTCTCTCTCTCTCTCTCTCTCTCTCTCTCTCTCTCTCTCTCTCTCTCTCTCTCTCTCTCTCTCTCTCTCTCTCTCTCTCTCTCTCTCTCTCCAGACTCCGGTCTTGCTGACTCCCAGTCCTCTTCCCTCCACCATTCACTTCTGGAGCACCCTGAGCCCCATCGCTCCTCGCTCTCCAGCCAAGCTCTCCTTCCAGGTAACAGAGACCGCTGCTGAGCAAGCTGCATGTCAACAACAACATGTTAATAACAATATGTTAATAACAACATGTTAACAGCATTAATAACAACATTAACAACAACATGTTAATGTCTGCATGTTAACAACAACATGTTAGTGTCTGCATGTCAACAACAACATGTTAGTGTCTGCATGTCAACAACAACATGTTAACAGCATTAATAACAACATTAACAACATGTTAGTGTCTGCATGTTAACAACAACATGTTAATAACAATATGTTAATAACATGTCAACAACAACATGTTAACAGCATTAATAACAACATTAACAACAACATGTTAGTGTCTGCATGTTAACAACAACATGTTAATGTCTGCATGTTAATAACAACATGTTAATAACAACATGTTAATAACAACATGTTAATGTCTACATGTTAACAACAACATGTTAATGTCTGCATGTTAATAACAACATGTTAATAACAACATGTCAACAACAACATGTTAACAGCATTAATAACAACATGTTAACAACAACATGTTAATGTCTACATGTTAATGTCTACATGTTAACAACAACATGTTAACAACAACATGTTAATGTCTGCAGTTTAATAACATGTTAACATTAACAACAACATGTTAGTGTCTGCATGTTAATAGCAACATGTTAATAACAACATGTTAATGTCTGCATGTTAACAACATGTTAACAACAACATGTTAGTGTCTGCAGTTTAATAACAACATGTTAATAACAACATGTTAACAACAACATGTTAATGTCTGCATGTTAACAACAACATGTTAGTGTCTGCAGTTTAATAACAACATGTTAATAGCAACATGTTAATAGCAACATGTTAATAGCAACATGTTAATAACAACATGTTAATAACAACATGTTAATGTCTACATGTTAATAACAACATGTTAATAACAACATGTTAATAACAATATGTTAATGTCTACATGTTAATAACAACATGTTAATAACAACATGTTAATAACAACATGTTAGTGTCTGCATGTTAATAACAACATGTTAATAACAACATGTTAATGTCTACATGTTAATAACAACATGTTAATAGCAACATGTTAATAACAACATGTTAATAGCAACATGTTAACAGCAGCTGTGCGGTGCAGGGTTTGGCTGCTTGCTGGTGAAGCAGCTCCAGGCTGCGCGGCGTCAGGCTGCTGGTTTCCCAGCATGCTGCAGTCGCTCGGTCGGCTCGGGGTCTCACTTCTCCTCCATGTTGCTTCAGTGTGTCGGTCTGGAGGGGGCGGAGTCATGTGACCACACGCTACATTATGTTTTAAAGGGGCATTATGTGAACACACAGTGGAGAAAGTATAGAATTAAAAAAAAATAAATCAGTTATCAACATGGACACGATGACATCGGTCAGAGGCTCTGAATGTTGGTGTTTACTCTCTCACATTTTCATTGTTCTTTTCTCAGTTCTAAAACTCAAACAGCTGTATGGCGGATTTAATTTGAAAAAAAAAAAAAAAAGATGTCGCAGCCTTCAGTACGGAGACCAGGCACACACACACACACACACACACACACACACACAGGTTCAGTTGGCTGTGATCAGACTGCAGGTGCGCTGATGGAGTCACAGCTCCACAACACAGTGTTAGAACGGCTTAACTGACCAATCAGCATCAAGTATCCAACACGCCGGGAAGCAGCTTCATCACCTGAAAAATAATAATAAGGATGTGCAGTTCAAATTTTAAAATCTAAATCTGTTCTGCTTTCTAAACCAGTCAGTGATGTGAAGTGTGTGTGTGTGTGTGTGTGTGTGTGTGTGTGTGTGTGTGTGTGTGTGGGGTGCAGCAAAATACCATCATGGGCCTTTAAAAGATGAACAATCTGTTCCACACACACACTGCGCCCTGCATGTACCTGTACAGGTTCCAGCTCTCTCTGTCTCTCTCTCTCACACACACACACACACACACACACACACACACACACACACACAGCCAGTGTCTCTGTGGTGTCCTGGCTTGGTGTGTGTGTGTCCATCTGTCAGCCGCTCGGATCTGAGGTAATTCTAACCTGAGTGTGTGTTCACTCTCACCTACTGCAGTGTGTTCATTCAGCCTGAACACACACACACACACACACACACACACACACACACACACACACACACACACACACCACTGTGCCTCTGCAGCTCTGTAAAGCAGCGCTGACCCTGGTGTGGTGTCGGCTTCTACATTATAATTCTGTATTTTTCATTAGTTATAGTTTCAGTCTGCAGACTGGGTCCTCTGGTCCCAGTTCAGTCTGCAGACTGGGTCCTCTGGTCCCAGTTCAGTCTGCAGACCGGGTCCTCTGGTCCCAGTTCAGTCTGCAGACCGGGTCCTCTGGTCCCAGTTCAGTCTGCAGACCGGGTCCTCTGGTCCCAGTTCAGTCAGCTGTTTTATTCTAATCTGGCTGCTGTTTCTCAGATTAGCTCTTCACTTTGTGAAGGCAGAGACTCCCAGTCTCACACACACACACACACACTCACACACACACTCTGACTGCACTGCAGCTTGTAGCAACACAATAAGGTTTCATTTAGTTTCAGTTTTTTTCTAACACCAGCTTTAATTTCAGTAAAGTAAAATATTTGTTCACATGTAGATTCAGTTTTTAGCTCAGTTTTAGTGAACTGTCATGACCTCATAACCACAGTGAGGAACATCTGAGCGACCCGTGTCATACCACATGGACATGAACTGTGTGTGTGTGTGTGTGTGTGTGTGTGTGTGTGTGTGTGTGTGTGTGTGTGTATGTGCGTGTGTGTGCGTGTGTGTGCGTGTGTGTGCGTGTGTGTGCGTGTGTGTGCGTGTGTGCGCGTGTGTGCGCAGCCTGACACACATTACCGTTGCAGAAAATACAAAAAATACTTTAACAACAGGCAGATAATTCATCTGACTTACAGCAGATTATACAAAAACATAATGGAGAGAGAGAGCAGCTGTGTGTGTGTGTGTGTGTGTGTGTGTGTGTGTGTGTGTGTGTGTGTGTGTGTGTGTGTGTGTGTGTGTGTGTGTGTGTGTGTGTGTGGTATAGAAATACAGGATTAGAGAGCTGCTTTAATGTTTCTTTCATCAGATCTGTGACTGCATGTCTGACCTGTGTGGATCAGACAGACACAGCAGGGAGATCCAGCTGTACTTTCTAACAACAACAACAACAATAATGATGATAACGATAACCAAATATAATAATCACTTATTTGTATGCACTGTTCAAAACAGCAGCCAAGTGCTTTCCAGACAATAAAACAATAATAAATCCAGTTAATCAATAAATGATCAAGTTCACAGTATGGCTGCAGTTCAGTGATAAAGCTCAAACGTGACACTTCGCTGTTGTAAATAAAGTTCTACAAAGACACTTTTTCCTGGGAAATTAAAATTATAAAGTGAATCATATTTGCAGTTGCATCATCTGAAAAGTTAATCTGAATTTTTCAAACGTAATCTGCTTCATGTCTGAGGTGATCTGCTGCTCTGTTTGGAAAAAATAAAACCAGATTGAAAAAAAGTCAGTTTCACACATCACACACATCAGCAGGAGGCATGAGAGAACGACAGATCTGACCTGAGAATTAGCAAAAAGATATTTAAAAAAACCCTCAACATTCTGATGAGAAATCGCTCCCTGCAGCTTTATAATGATCATATTGTCAGGTCACTGACGCTGGATCAGATTTCTTCCTTAAATTATTCCTCATCTTCTTGCTTTTAAAGTTCCTCCTCCTCCCTCCAGTCTGTCTGAAGCCAAATCACTTCAAAATTAATTTATTAACTTGCTTTCTTTCCTCCCATTTAATTTTGAGTTGTTTTTTCTATAATTTTTCTATAATTCCATGTTTTTTTCCTTCCCTTGGTAAAGCGTTTGTTATTTTTGTTTTGTGTCTTCCTCTGTGCTGCTGCTGCCTCTCCGTAATCAATAAAGTTTCATCCAAACCAACATGGAGTCAGTGGACATGCGGCGCTGTGTGTCGCCCTCTGCTGGTCACAGATCAGACAACAACAACAACAACAACAACCACAGCAGTTTTATTTACCAGATTGACAGACCTGAAGCTGTACAGGGTCACACGTTAGGACGTGAAAAAAATCTTCCTGAATCTGTTTGTGCTTTAAAACTAAAAACTGAAACCGACGCTGGAGGCTTGAACTGAGCAGATCAATGAGAAAATAGGACAGCAATTTTCAAACTTTATTTATTTAGTTATTTATTGATTGATTTATTATTTTTAAAGATTTTGGGGGAGTATTTTTTATTATTTATCTTGCAGGCCCTGGGGGACAATTTTAAATGTCTTCATAATATAAATGTAGCCTCCACACGCCATCCCAGCACTGCACAGGTGTCAGCTGTCTGTACTGACATTTTCCCTCTGACACCATAAACCCAACAAACGAGACGAGCAGGAACTTGGACCTTCTTTATGAAACCAGTGCACCTGTCTGCCTGCTGGAGTCTGAATTTGATCATAATGTTTATTACCTTCATGCTCTTTTATTTTGAAGTCGGTTCTGACACAGTAATATTCAGCACATGGTGAGGTGTTTGTCGCAGCTCTGCAGCCTCACGCAGGACCGACGCGTCACAAAAAACAAAAGGAGAGCGGAGACGCTCGTATGGTGAAAGTGTCGGGCTGACCTTTCTGAAGAGGTCACAGGACACAGTGACAGCATGACATCCACTGGAGTTAATCCACATGGTCCTCTGTGTAAACCAGACAGCTTCAGAGCTGCTGGAAGGTGGATTTTTTTCACTTTGACACAGTTAGGCTAACGACTCCCATAGACTTCAAGTCTTTATGCTAAGCTAACAGGAAATGCTAGTGGATGTACAGAGGAGAAAATGGTGTCCAACATCTTGTCTCTCTCTTTCTTTCTCTCTCTCCAGTTCCCCACTAACGGCAGTAACCAGATCCACATCCCGGCGCTGAGCGTTGACGGTCTCTCCACCCCGGTGGTTCTGTCCCCCGGGCCCCAGAAGCCCTGAGCTCCCTGCCCCGCCCGCAGAGCTCCGTTCTGGGCTTGGCCTCGCCGCAGGCTCCCTGCCCTCCTGGAGGGCCGGACAGAGTGTGACTGAAACTCTCCGCTGAACCCGGCAGAAATGTTTTTGGGGGGGTCGGGCCGTCCTGACCGCTGAGCTGTCAGACTGGAGGACGTGGGGCGGAGCTTTCAATGGTAAACTTTTCAAGGTGCCGTGCTTATCGGTGCCAGCGGTGGAGGAATGGAACCGCCTGCAGCTAATCTGACTCCGGGACCGTCGGTCGGATCTGGGACGGGAGCCGCTCCGAACCCTTTACCTTCGTCTGTCCAAAAAACCCGACAACAGCTCACAGTTTACGTTTATATACTGAGCTTTAGCTTTTTAGTCAACCTGCAACCGGAGAAACTTCCAGAGAGCAAGTGGAGGTTTGGACGCCACGACCCGTCTGATCAGATGGAGCGAGGAGCTCGGCTTTCACACGAGCCACAGATGTAAATCCAGATGTTTTATCACTGAACTGGGAGGACGTCCTGACCGGATGTTCGGCTCGCTCTTAGCTCAGAAAGTGTCAGCTTGCGTCGTCTTGTCTTAAAGCTAACAAAGCTTCCTGTTCAGCAGTGACTCGAGGCAGCCGTCGCCTTCAGGCTTAAACTCGGGAAGCTTCCTTTTAACGTTCTTTTTGTCTCATTTTCCTGCCAACAACAAAAACGTCTTGATAAAATTATTAATGGACTGAAGTTCTTGCTTCGAGAAAAAGTTTTCCAGAACTAACATGAGTTTACCAAATAAAATATTGAATATTTTAAATTTTTATGCGTAAACTATCAGTAGTGAATGGTTGAACTGTATTTTATCCCAGTCAGACTGTTCGCTCGCTGCTGGGTGGCGTTAGCACGAGCCCTGCAGTCTGATGTGAGAAATGAAGCAGCTGCAGAACAAAAACCACAACAAGCACAAAGCAAGCAGCAGCTTTTAATATCATTTATCTGAAGCAGATGATCAGACAGAAATGTTAGTGGATTATTTTATGATCAGGCAGGGACCATGTGATCATGATATATGGGTGGCAATTCGATATGTATTGCAATTCTGAAGTATTGCGATTCAATATTACAGTTTATTGTGATTTGTGTTTGTTTGTGTGATTCTCCTAGAGGTCACTAGAGGTCATTCCAGTGTGACAAAAGTCTCTGGCTGCAGTGAAATGGCTGCTGTGGGGGCCAACATCATCACACAGGAATCAAATGTGGCTCATTGAATCCACAAGAGTCTCAGCTTTCCAGTCAAAGCAACTGATGCAGCTCCAAGACTGTTTAGGCCCCAGTCTGCACACACACACCATTTTACAACAGGCCACAAGAACACATGTGGACTGCAGGCTTTGGGGCCCAAACTGCATGGGATTAGCAGAAGGTGGGCGTGTCTGCAGAGGGGAGAGAACCCATTTTCATTCACACAGCTGGAGGTCAGAGGTCAAGGGACCCACTGGAAACAGACATGACAGTTTAACCCTCGACAAAATTTAGCTGAACTCTGCAGAGCGGACGTGGCGTGACGCGCTCGGTAGCAACAGATTCCTTAGGTCTCGTTTCATGTGAGCAATAAGAAAAAAATCCCCAAAAATAGAGTTGCAATACTTCAGTAAATCTGTTTTTCTCCACCCTTATTTTATGATCTCATGACGTTTTTAGCACAAGAACCTCAACCCAAACAGCAGAAGGAACCTCATGAGGAAGCTTCCCGGGCGGCTCAGCTCGTCTTTGTGTCTCGTCCTTTGTTTTTCTTTCGTCATTTCTGCTCTATCTGCTGCTGACAGAGAGAGAGAGAGAGAGAGAGAGACAGACAGAGAGAGAGACAGAGGGAGAGAGAGAGACAGGGCAGAGAGGGGACGACCTGCAGCAAAGGTCCTGGGCTGGGATTCAAACCCAGGATGTTACATGATTTTCAGCTTCAACATCTGATCATTTGACAGCAGAGGCAAGCTCCGCCCACACGGACCTGCTGTCTCATGAATATTCATGACGGAGGAGGCTCATTATAATAATCAGAAGCCGGGGCTGAGCTCAGGTCTTCCCCTGCGGCGTCTGGATGGAGAGCAGCTTCCCTGCGTTCGCTCTCCTGTCCTGGCGTTTCCCTCGTTCCGTAAACGACATTGCGTATCCCACAATGCACTGCTCTGCCGGCCACTGAATCTTAACAGAACGAAACGCCGATGGAAACTGTACAGATCTTGTAAATGTGAGCTGATCTGGTGACTCACTCTCAGTTCTGTTTTTAAATCTGCCGGCGTGGCGGCGGCGGCGGCGGCGTCCGACCATCAGAGGCTGACACGGTCTGAGCTGCAGTTTGATTCGGTTTCACGTGACGGTGAAACGTCTCTCCGTCGCCTCTAAACGTTCAGCACTTCCTGTAAAAAGCTGCAGGGCTGCTCCCTCACGCCGAGCTAACGGCTACGTGCTAACGAGCCGAGCCGCTCGCCGGCGTTCAGAAAAACTTTGAACCTTCATGCTTTTTAAACGTTATTTATTTTCTATTTGTTGTCGGGCAGTTTGACAGAATTCCTGCTTTTCTGCATCTCTTTTACTTACCTGGCTACTGTTTCTCACGGCACGCGACTGTACCGATCACCTGACTGACACTGGGTGCGCTTGATTTTTACTCCCAGGTGAGCTTCTCCCTCTCAGTAATGTAGGAAGGGAGGAGCTCGAGGAAAAGCACTGGAGTCACGGGATCCTTTCACAGTGAACATTAAAGGCCACGCGAGGCCCTCCCCTCTGCTCCTATTGGCCGCTCTGAAGGCCCCGCCCCTCTCCTGTGCATTCTGGCCTGTCATTGGATCGTTATTGGTTTGATCGGACCAATCAGAGAGGAGGACGGGTGTTTTGTCGTGGCTTTATTTAACAGCAGAGTTTTTACACAGCCAAGTTATTTCTACATGAAACGCTGTAAGTTTCCTAAAGACGGGGCGGGGGGGGGCGGGGGGGGCGGGACGGGGCGGGACGGGACGGCGTCTTCAACCAAAAATCAACTGGAAGACAAAAGAGGACGACTTTCAAACGTCCCAGCTGGAAGTTTTTATTGTGACTCTTTTATTTTGGGGATCTGGTCACATTCCTTTTCTGCTGTTGTGTTGATAGACGATCGATGGACAGACGGATCAATAACTGTTGATTATCAAGCTTTCATTCCAAGTGTTTATGTTTTATGACTGGTGGAGGAATCTGTTCTCTGGTTTTCCTGAAGCTTCTCAGCAGCAACCAAACATGCAAAACATCACACACCTGGTTCTCACACACACACACACACACACACACACACACACACACAGCCTTTTATTTCCCAGCTGCCATCACGGCCTTTACAGGGGAAAAAGCTGCCAGGAGACGTTTTGAACTGATGTTTAACAAAAAAACAGAAGCAGTACTGTACCTGACATACTGTAACCACGGTAACGAGCTCTGTGTCCGACTTCCTGGGTTTTTCTGCTGAAAAGGGAGCGGCTGAGGTCGGAGAGCGTTTCTGTGAAGAGTTGAAATTGTTTTGGGAGGAAAAAAACAGCTGGTATATATGTGTGTGTGTGTGTGTGTGTGTGTGTATATATATCTGTTTATATATATACACATAGATAGATAGACAGATAGATAGGTAGATAGATAAACAGATATATATATATATATAGATATAGATATAGATAAACATACATACATATATATATAGAGAGAGAGAGAGAGAGAGAGAGATGTATTAGGGCTGCACCATATGGACAAAATACCTCGATATTCATTTATTTAGTGATGTAATATGACTATGGGTTCACACTTGAAATGTGAAGTGCAGCAACACTGTAAATGAAGCAGTCTTCAAAAAGAAAAGAACAGCATAACAATAACAACTGTAGTGTTTTATTGATCAGAGCGATCAGTGTCCCAGGTGAACCCTCAGCCCTCGTTTGATATCACCCAGTCGTTTTTATAACATGATAACAGCATATCATTCAGCCCAAATATCTATATTTCAATATCTGTCTGTCTGTCTATAGAGGTGTATAGCTATATATATATATATATATATATATATATATATGTATATATATGCACACACACAAACACACAGCTATATGTACACACATATACAGAGAAATGTATGTGATGACAGCTGGGAAACAGTGTGTGTGACCTCGATCATATTCAGTCATATTTACGGTGTAAATGTTGTGACGTGTTGGGTCACGCTGGCGTCACCGCGTCGACGTCGTGTTGCTTTACTGTCGGTGTGAGCCGTCGAATGGGAAAAAAAAAAAAAACACAGTTCATGTGGGAACTTTAATTTTTGCGTCACATGGCTGAAGCGGCTCGATGGAGGCAGCAGGTGAGCAGGCTGTCACAGGAGCCTCACCGCTCAATCAATCCACAGCAGGTTACCAGGACAGAGAAACCACACACACACACACACACACACACACACACACACACACACACACATACATGGCTCTGCAGGGTTTGGTCAGAGTCCCATCAGTGGGTTTTATCACGGCCAGGCTCTTATCAGTCACATTAAAACAGTAAAGTGGCAGCTGACAGTCCACCTGCCGCTCCGGACAAATAAAACCTCTCATGTGGTTCATTGTTTTCACGCGGTTGTTGTCCTAGTTACTGCTCATAAAGGAAGATAATTAGTCGTAGAGCGGCTGGAGGCGGAGCTGGTGAACGGACTCGTGGTCAAACATGTCACAACATTTGAAAGAAGTGAAACGTGGAGCCAAAACACGTCACGATGCCATGTTTGTGTTTTATTTTGCTAAATTTCCAAGATTCTGAGTTGCTGTTCAGCTTGAAAAGTTAAAGTCAGATTAATGTGAAGAGGTCAGTGAAGACAGTGTCTGTCTCCTGTGGGACGGCAGGCCGACACACTTTGAGTCCTGAAAAACGAACGAGGCTTCGGCTGTTGGATGTGTCGTCCTGCTGGAGGAGCCTCACCTGCCTCAGGTGTCCGAGGCAGGCAGGAGCTTTTTAGTGTCTCACAAGAAGGAAGACCAAGTGGCTTCATCTCCTGTTGAACTTTAAGGGACAGGGCTCATTCTGTTTGTTTGTTTGTTTGTTTGTCTTTAAATGTGGACAGATTTGCATGAAGTCTGATGGCGAGGTCGCGGTCCCAGAAGGCCGTGCGTGACCTTCCTGTCGGGTGTCGTCTTGTATCTCCTGCAGCTCTGCTCAGGGCTTTCTACTTGTTTCCGCTTTTGTTTTTCCTCTGCGGTGAAAATCCAGCTGGAAAACTGCGGCAGAGTCTGAAGCGACTAATAATAATTATGCAAATGAGTTAGTGGCAGCAGTGGCTCTTGGAAAAGTTTTTTCTCTGCAGTGAGTTTTGTGTTTCTGTGCATGAACCAGACGAGCGCTGTCGTGTTTTATATTCAGACTGTTGCTGCTGCTGCTGCCGCCGCTGTCGTCGTCGTCGTCGTCGTTCTTTTTAATGCTTACAGAGCTCCGCGGTTGCCACGGCGACCCCACCTGACTGTTGCTGTTGTCGTCGTCGATGTCATTGCTGTGCGGAGCGGGTGAAGCTCCTGCAGTGAGCCTTGTGATGATGATGATGATGATGAAGCTGTAGATGTTCCCTGTCCGGTGCGGCGGTGAAGGCCGAGCGGCTGTTGGCGCCGACCCGAGCTGCCGGGCCAGGGGGAATATTCTGGGAAAAAATCTTGGATATTCTCTGAGATTAGAGTGGTAAATCCATGAGAAACGTACAAATTTATGAGAAAACACTCAAAAATTCCAAAGTCACAAATTTACAACAAAAGAAAAACTCAAAGAAAAATAGCTCCAAGTAGAAGAAAACCCTTTTTCTCTTCTCAGTTTTTTCCTCATAAATCTGCCGCTGTAATCTCAGAATGTAAACCGCCTCTGCCTGATGTTTGTCTCCGTGCTGTGGCCCCTCGTAGAAACCGCCGTAATGATTAAAATATAGTATTTATTATTATTGTAATGATGATGAAAAAAAAAACGATCCATGCGTACTTGTGCCTCAGAATCGGTTAAGGTTAAGGGCTTCTCTTAGACAACCAGCGGATCAATCAGCTATCCAATAACTAGATCAATGTAATCAATCAGCCTGGCTCAGACTAACACGTTTCTCCCCACTTGGCAACTTGATCCACAAGTGCAGCTGCAGCCGTGGAGCCAACATGGCCGCCGCTGCAGACTAAAGTGTGTTTTTTCCAGATGCACGTGGCTCCTCAGACGTCTGAAGCCAAAACGACGCAGACAGAAAGAAACGAGTTTGATGTTTTTAACGCACAGAAAAGCAGAACGCCTCCAGCGACCTCACTTCCTGTCCGACTCAGACTCCGCTGGTCTCACAGCGTTCTCCTTTCACAATAATGATTAAAAAAAAAACCCCAAAAAAAACAAGTCATAAAGCAACAAGAGAAATTCACATGGATTTAAAAAGAGAGATTGAAGTTCTCTGCTCAGTATTGTGTTAAAAACGATGAAATTCAGCTGCACACTTATCGTCCAGTAATTTTAGGCCAAAATTGGGGTCAACCCAGGACAAATTGCAAGAGAAGCAAACTCAACTGATTTTGTATCCTCAGTTTGTCCTGAGTGAGGGGAAAAAGTCCCAAGGAATCCCATTGGTGGAAAGTTTTGAAAATCACCTATTTCTGACCACATATTACCAAAAAACACTGTTTTTAACACACAGGGGAAAGGGGGTCAACATTTGACTTTCAGATATCACTATAAAAATTCACAAGATGATTACACACACAAAGACAAGAAAAAAAGTCAATTACAAGTTCTTTGAATTATTCTGTTTACACATGCATATCACACATTATCTGATTTGATATGCGCTAATAAGGAATATAAGGAATAAATGCCAGAAAAGACATTTAAACAGTGAATTAAAAGGTTACTATATATATAGTAACCTTGAATTAAAAGGTTACTATATAACAGTGAATTAAAAGGTTACTATATATATAGTAACCTTTTAATTTACTGTTTAAATATCTCTTCTGGCATTTATTCCTTATATTCCTTATTAGCACATATCAAATCAGATAATGTGTGATATGCATGTGTAAACAGAATAATTCAAAGAACTTGTAATTGACTTTTTTTCTTGTCTTTGTGTGTGTAATCAACTTGTGAATTTTTATAGTGATATCTGACAGTAAAATGTTGAACCCCTTTCCCCTGTGTGTTAAAAACAGTGTTTTTTGGTGATATGTGGTCATAAACAGGTGATTTTCAAAACTTTCCACCAATGGGATTTCTTGGGACTTTTTTCCCCCTCACTCAGGACAAATTGAGGATACAAAATCAGTTGAGTTTGCTTCTCTTGCAATTTGTCCGAGGGTTTTTTCATAAAATGACTGGACTATTAATCAGAATCATCTTGAAACCAAATCCCAAACACAACCACAAATCATTTCCTCCAGATGTGAAAAAATGAAAACGTGTTGGTTCGGTGCAGACGCTGGCCAATCACATCCTTATCTTACTGCTCTTTTCTTTTTCTGGTTAAAATGGTTGAAATGCATCAGATTTCTTTCCAAGATGTTTTCCTGTAACCTGGTGAGGCTGCATGTTTTTCTGTTGCTCTGTAAAAGGACAAGTTCCCTTGTTTTCAGCAGGACGGAGATCAGCCTCCTGAGTCTGAGTCCAGGGCCGGTCTGGTCGCTGACGCTGTTATTTCCCAGCGTTTGGTGGTACAGTGAAGGCAGCACTAAGCCATTGTGTCCGACTGTTCTTTCCAGCATGACTACACTTCAGTCTATTTTTCTACCAGAGACCAACGCGGTTTAAAGAAGATCTGTATATCTCTATATTATGTATGACATTATCAGAGCGACAAAGCCTTAAAGATTTTAGTTGGAGAGCAAAAGAGTTTTTGAATTATTCAGTTTGCATCTTTCAAAGCATGTGTGACGCCATGATGAAAAAAAAAGCCATTTTTTATTAAAAGTAGAAACTGACTTTCTATGACGATGAGGCGGAAAGTTTGTGTAGGAACATCCAATGTCAAGCTAACTTCTGTCACCAGCAAAACACCAGTGTCTCTGTGAAGAATGTTTTGTACTGGTTAGCAGGCAGCGTTGCATTCTGGGTACTGTCCAGACTTTGAATTTAGCACCAAACTGGAAACTGCACTGTAAAAAAATGACGGGCGATTTGAACATGTGAACACGTGAGTTTGTAAGTCAGACGTGATCGCAGCGTGACCTTTGACCTGATTCACCTGAAACACGGGACTCTGTTAGTTTGTTGGTTTTATGACGTTTGCCCGACACGCCGGCGCCGCGGTCCGTCCGCCTCGGCTCATTTGAGCGGCGTCACGTCTGACTACCTGCTCCGTCATGAACTTTGACCTCTCTGTGTTTTCTGACCTCGGCGGAGGGAAAACGTTTCCGGGGCTTCGTGTTGACGGTGAATGGGCTGTTCAGAGCTTCCTGTCGGACGGCGAGGCTCCGGCGGCCAATCAGCACCGAGCTCTGACAGCACTGAGGACCGCGTGGACTCTACCACGTTTAGTCAGACATTTGATTTATTTATTTTATTTGAAACCAGTGAGGACAGCCTGAACTGTCCCTGCGCGGCGCCCGGGGGCGGAGCTAGAGTTGTGGGCCCGCCCCCACACATCTGGCCCGTCTGAAGGAGATTTAAATCCAAAGTGTCTCCTGTCCTCCGGCTGCAGTGCGGATCAGAGCCGTGTGTGCACGACACCGGGCTTGGAGGCAGACTGACTGCCTGTCTGCCCAGAACTCTGCTGGGATCCATAATCTGACAGAATCTGAGTCCACGCTCCTCTTCCTCTGGATCCAGACGCTCAGAGCCCGCCGTGACCTTTGACCTGTGCAGCTTCACTGTCGCCTAGGAAACAGCAGCTTCTCCATGGAAACGCTGTTCCCATCCCAGGCCGTTTCCTAGGCGACGGAACCAGACAGGAAGCTCTGAGCCGCCACAGCGACCTGGCTAAGGCTAGCTTAGCTTGGTCAGGTTAGCTTAGCTTAGCTTGGTCATGTTAGCTTTGATAATGTTGGTGTAGCTGTTGATCTGAGTTTAGCTTGGTTCATGTTAGCCTAGCTTGGTTCATGTTAGCTTAGCGTGGTTCATGTTAGCTTAGCGTGGTTCATGTTAGCCTAGCTTGGTTCATGTTAGCCTAGCGTGGTTAGCGTTGTTGCTGCTGGTGTTTGGGATGTGTTCAGACGCATCATCACTGCAGGACGGGAGTCGAACTCGCGCTCGCGGTTGCTCATGGGCACAGAGGAGCTGTGTTCTCAAGGCAAAGGGGCTTTTCTCCTCAGCAGGTCGTCTCTGTATAGAAATATAGATACAGATCCATATATACATATATAAATATATATATTCTGTGGGCGATGTCTGTGCTCTGCGCCGCTCGGGGGCGGGGCTTCCTAACCACGTGTTGTTTCTGTGGCCTATCGTTGCTGTCAGATGTGCGTGGCCCCGCCTCTCCCTGGCCGCCATTGGCCAGCCGGGGGTTTATTGATGTAAAGGGGCGGGGCCGCCTTTATTTTTCTGAGACGATGTTCCAAATCTAAATGTATTTACTGGAAAAAGAGACAGAAACTATTTTTTATGGACTTGATTCTTTCTGTTTGTGTAAATGTTCTACAGATTCTTCCTTTTGTTTTCTACCAGCTGAAACTAAAGTTAATACTGCGAGGACGAGAATAAAAACTATTTTGTTCTGTACGTCTGCTCTCTGCTCAGCCACACACACACACACACACACACCCTCATGACGCTAACCACTCCCATACACTTCAAGTCTTTATGCTAAGCTAACAGGAAATGCTACCCACAGGAACTGAGCCGCTGGACGTCCAGAGGTGCAGACGGTGTCCAACATCTGGTCTCTGGTCCGGTCTGAGGACGAGGGGAAAGGAGATTATGACCAAATATGTTTATGATTTAGCCTTTTTTTTTTTTTTTGCATCATTTTGAAACATAAATTCAAATGAACTGAGTTGATATATCACCCAGCGTGTGTGTGTGTGTGTGTGTGTGTGTGTGTGTGTGTGTGTGTGTGTGTGTGTGTGTGTGTGTGTGTGTGTGTGTGTGTGTGTGTGTGTGAAATAGAGCAGTGGAGGACTCAGTTCTTTGTCAGCATCAAAACCTACAAGATGACAAGTAGTGTGAGTGTGTAGGTGTGTGTGTGTGTATTTGCAGTGTTCTATAAATGTGTGTGTGTGACGCCTCATTAAGAAGGAACAGAGAAACAAACTCAGCAGGCTGTCCAACACACACACACACACACACACAGCGTCGTGTTTGAAACAGCGTCAGGGGAAGAGGAGCGAGGGATGAAGACGATGATGAAGATGATGAAAGGCTGGATGAGTTCATCAGGAGGAGGAAGAGGAAGAGCGCGGCTCAGAATAGAAGCGCCTCTCAGAGCAGAAAGATTCAGAGGCGCCGCCGAGTTTCAGCTCGTCAGACGAATTTTACAAACTGTGACTTTAATTTGCTGAGATCAGAGCAGCTCCTGTTGGAGGAGAGGAGGAGGAGGAGGAGCAGGAGGAAGAGGAGCAGGAGGAAGGAGTTCTTCAACAAGCAGACGAGTGCAGAGGCCAAATGTAACTCTGTGTTTCTCACTGAGGCTGTGGTCTGCAGAGGTCTGCATTACACTGACAGGGGTTTCTAGTTTTTTGTCCTCCCATATTTATATACAGTGAGTGGGGACAGAATATTGGAAACAGCTCAATGCCAAACACAGAAGTGAATGAACACCTCTGTTACTGTGGACTGGATTAGATTAGATTATGCAGGTGGAGCTGATGAAGCGACACTGAGTGTGTGTGTGTATATATACACATACATACAAATATACATCTACATACATAAATATACACTACTCACAAAAAGTTAGGGATATTGGGCTTTCGAGTGAAATTTCAGGATGAACCTAAAATGCATTCTAACCTTTCCAGGTGAACTTAATGTGACCTTCTGTAAACTTTTGAATGCACATGTCCAACTGTTCAGTGTTTCAGTACTTTTTGCACAAGTTGCTGTTCTCTAACAAGGAGTTTAACGGCAAAATTCACATCAGGTGTTTGATGCTCCAGCTCATTGAGGTCGTATCATTAGGGAACGGCTGCTGGAGACTGGGGTACCTCAGATGGAGTGGCCTGCACTTTCTCCAGACCTGAATCCCATAGAAAACCTATGGGATCAGCTGAGTGGCCGTGTAGAGGCTCGGAGCTCTGTACCCCAGAACCTGAATGTCCTGAGGGCCGCTCTTCAAGAAGAGTGGGATGCCATGCCTCAGCAGACAATAAGTCGACTTGTGAACAGCATGAGACGTCGCTGTCAAGCTGTAATTGATGCTCAAGGGCACATGACAAGTTATTGACACTGACATTTTTTGTTGTGGTATATCCACCACTGTTGTTGGCTTTTGTTTCAAGAAATTGTTTGAGATGAGGAAATCACCAGTGCATGCTTCTACTTAAATGCCCTACTTTCATGATATAATATCACTGTAGCGTGAACTTTTTACATTTTCCATAAATTTCACCCAAAAGCCAAATATCCCTAACTTTTTATGAGTAGTGTATGTGTATCATCTATTGATATGTGCGTGCTGCAGGGCGTCAAACCTCGACTGGAAACTGATTTACGCTTCCTGTTTTCATTCTTTTACATATTTTATTTTTATGTCCTGCCTGGTTTTACATTTTCATGTCCTCCTTTTGTTTCTGCACCTTACTGTTTCTAAAGCTTCATTTGTTTGATCTCCATATTTTACATATCGTGTTGACGTGTGATTTTCAGTCTCGGTTCTCGGTGGGATCATCAGGCTGCTGAGCCGCTTTTGAATTCTCTCCTTTATTCTCTCGTTTGTTCACCTCAATGCTGCCCTGATCACACCGCTACTGAAATATGAGTATTGTTCTTCATATTATTATTATTTGTATGTGTGTGTGTTCATGTGTCTCTCTCCGCCGGGGGAAATAGTCCCTGGGCAAACATAAATAATACTTAAAAAAAAAAAAAAAGTCAGGCGTCACAGTTTCTTAAAGGCATTAAAACTGTGACGAGTCGTTAATTAATGAAGACAGAACAGAATCTGAATTGTTTTTAATTCATCTTTATTTTTCCAGTGACTGACACACACACACACACACACACACACACACACACTCTCACACACATACACATGACTCAGCGGTAATTATGTGATCCTGATCAATAGGACGACTCACACAGCGATCACACACACACACACAGGCAGTGAGCTCAGTAATCGATAGGGGATCATCATCCTGACCAATCACAAACTGAAAATACTTTATGTACTGTGTGTGTGTGTGTGTGTGTGTGTGTGTGTGTGTGTGTGTGTGTACTCTCTCCTGGTGGGATTTAATATTTACTTTCCTGCTAATCCAAACTAAGCTGGGATTTCAGACGCAGCGGATTGCTTTTCATTCAGCAGCCTGATACACACACACACACACACACTCTGAGAGGTTAATGTATCTTAATGGTCAGATCTGTGTGTGTGTGTGTGTGTGTGTGTGTGTGTGTGTGTGTGTGTTGATACAGCTTTGATGATATTCAGGCATTAAAGCTCTGATGAGGCACAGAAACTCAGAAATCTTCATCAGGATGTCGTCATCAAATCAGTTTTTTATGTTTCATTTCACACAAAATGTTTAATTTTATCTCCTGAGAGCAGCAGCAGCTTCCTCACAGCATCACAGCGCTCATCTGCAGAGAAGCCCCGCCCCCAGAGAGGCTCCGCCCCTACCGATGCTCCGCCCCCTGCACAGTGATGTTGCCTATCACTACGTTCTGTTATGTTAGCATGTGCTGTGTGTGTGTGTGTGTGTGTGTGTGTGTGTGTGAGAGCTCACATGTACTGCCTGAACCAGCCATCGTGTTGCCTTCAGGGTCATCATGTAAACTCCTGTACCTGGCTCCAGGTGTGGGCGGAGTTTGGGTGTTCGTCCCTCATCAGTCGGCCCGCCACCTGCTGTTCGGAGCCTGCACTCGCTCCCAGCTGTGAGGTCATGTGACGCGAGGCCGCAGGATGGAGTACCGCGATGTGATTGGTCCAGCTGCTTGACATCACATCCCCACCTGAACACACACACACACACACACACACACACACACATACCCTGCGTTCCAAATCTCATACTTGTACTATGTACTTTTAGTATGTACTGCAGCTGCCCTTACAAAGTATGCAGTGTAGTATGCAGTATGCATGTGTATGCATACTATTGGGACACACTCCATGCGTCCTCCCTGAGCTCCGCCCCTCTCGCTCACTTCCTCCTCCGTCCGTAGCTCCACATTTGAATGTTGTTGTCAAAATGGCGGAGCTGTTTCATTCTGCGCTGTCCTCTGTCTGATTTCTGATCTGCTGTCTTCCTGTACCTGCTGCTCTACCTGAGCCAGGTGAGGGCCAGGTGTGTGTGTGTGTGTGTGTGTGTTTTCCGTATGTGGGCGTGGCCTGTACACACAGCTCAGTCCGTGCCACGTAACGTCCGCTGGTGGGTCAGAAAGGCCAGAGCAGCATGCTGACATGCAGACTGTGAAACCTGACCAGATGTAGTAGAACATCCTGGTACTTTTGGCATACTGCATCTGACACACTGTGTACTGGGATGTACTCATTCTTTTTCCTGCATACTAGATAGTGTGGTAGTATGGGGACTGGAACTCAGGGCTGGAGACACCAGCTGGTCAGGTGACGTTTTTCTGACTTTGCCAGCTGATGAGGAGCACCTGAACGCAGCATCACACACACACACACACACACACACACACACACACACACACACAGCCTGTCTCTCTGGAGCAGACCTACATTCAGCAGCTTCAGTATCAAACCTGAGAGAAACAGAGAGAGACCTCACCTGTCAATAATACATCCCTGTGTGACTGTGTGTGTGTGTGTGTGTGTGTGTGTGTGCGTGTAGCATCTGGCCTGTGTGTTGTCCATTAACATTTGGGACTAATGCCAGAGAAACACGCTACATGTGGCAGATGTCACCACACACACACACACACACACACACACACACACACACACACACACACAGGCTTAGTATTCAGGTTG
>NC_043986.1:678098-689289 GCF_902150065.1 Myripristis murdjan
CAGGAGTGTGTGTGTGTGTGTGTGTGAGCAGGTGTGTGAGCAGGAGTGAGTGTGTGTGTGTGTGTGTGTGTGTGTGTGTGTGTGTGTGTGAGAGAGAGAGAGAGAGAGAGCAGGTGTGTGTGTGTGTGTGTGTGTGTGTGTGTGTGTGTGTGTGTGTGTGTATCTCTGTGTGTGAGTGTGTGTGTGTGAGCAGGTGTGTGTGTGTACCTGTGTGTGTGTGTGTGTGAGCAGGTGTGTCAGTGTGTGTGTGAGCAGGTGTGTGAGTGTGTATGTGTGTGTGTGTGTGTGTGTGAGCAGGTGTGTGAGTGTGTGTGTGTGTGTGTGTGAGCAGGTGTGTGAGCAGGTGTGTGTGTGTACCTGTGTGTGTGTGTGTGTGTGTGTGTGTGTGTGTGTGAGCACGTGTGTGTGTGTACCTGTGTGTGTGTGTGTTTGAGCAGGTGTGTGTGTGTTTGTGTGTGTGTGTGTGTGTGTGTGTGTACCTGTGTGTGTGTGTGTGTGTGTGTGTGTGAGCAGGTGTGTGAGCAGGTGTGTGTGTGTACCTGTGTGTCAGCAGAGATGTTGCTGGGCACGGCGTGCAGGTGCAGCTCGTTGCAGTCCACGGTTCTGGCCTGATGGTAAACAGACTGAGGAGTGTACCAGGGCCGCGTCTCACACACACACTGCAGAGGACAGAGCACAGCGCCACCTGCTGGACACACACACACACACACACACACACACACACACACACAGTACAGAGCAGTGTTATGGTTTGTCTTGTTGCGGTGGAAACGGCATTTTCAAAATAAGAGCCCTGACAAAGGCAGCAGGTGAAGACTTGAGAGTTTTGTCTGACGTCACACCTCCATCACCTGTCTCCAAGCTGAGCAGGTAAAAAATACAGGAAACACACAGGTGAAAACATGATTTAATATAAATGCATGGTTCTGCTTTTAATTTTTACAATAAATCAGAATCAGAATCAGAATCAGAATCAGAATCAGAAAGATCTTTATTGCCAAGTTTTCACAAACAAGGAATTTGACTTGGACTTAAGGTGCTTCACATAAATAAATAACACACAATAAAAATCTGGAAAAATTAAAACTAAATTTACATATACATTAGCCATTAATTGCTATTTTTTAATATATAACGAGATATATCAAGAGAATCCTTAAAATGGACAGCTGAGGGTCAGAGGTCACAGTGTTAGTCTGTACACGTTTTGTTATACTTGTATTACTTTTATATTATTAGATTTTTATTGGTTTATCATTGTACATTATTTATTGTATTGTTCCTCACCTTGGCTGGCTCCGCCCCCTGCGGCGTACACCGACGATGTCATCATGGAAAGGAGGAGCACGAGGGGGACCGTAGATCCCATGATGCAGTGGGGTGGAGCAGAGAGGAAGTGTTGGCTAAACGCTGACGACAACTTCCTGTGCAGGTTGAGAGGGAGGCGGAGTCATGTAGAGCTGTACGGAAACACGGAGAGGACAAACAGGACCAGCTGATCAGGATTCATGTTTATATCATTACTGATCATGTTGAACTGTGACAGTCAGTAACACCTGTAACACACTCTTTTTTTATTGTTATTGTTTATTATTGACAAGTGGGCGGAGTTAATTTAAAGCCAGTGTCATGTGACTCTCCTGTTCAATCACCAGTACAAACAAATCACAGCTGTGTTGAAATAATTCATCTTTGCTGAGAAACGGTCAAAAGCATCAGACTGTGTACACAGCAACTTTAGGAGAGAAGTCAACTACAAGTCCCACAGTGCACTGCTTCAAGAAACGGCCAGTCAGAGAGCTCGGGGTCGAGGTCGTACAGACGAGCTGGATCACAACACCGTGGGTCTGTCTCAATCGAAGGGCTAGATGACTTCTAGGTCGCAGCCCACGGTGCCCACGTAGGAAGCGTCCGACGTAGGTGCCGATATCAGGTATCCCGGAACTAAAAGTTTAGTGAATTGGGACGGTGTAGCCTGCGGAGGATTCCTACGTCATTATTATCGAGGCTTCCCGAAGCGCATTCGAGTGTTGCAGCGTAAAATGCCGAAGCAGGTTTGGGAGGTGTGTCGGTGAACACCTGTGCATGAAACAAACGATAAGCAGCTTCAACGCTCTCAAGATGGACAACACTGATTCTGTAGTTTTATGTATTTTATTTTATTTTGTCTTCGTGAAGATGCAGAAAATTAAGATAATTGTTACACCTCACAAATTGCAACAGACAATCCCAATTAAAGTAATTATACACATGGCTACATTATAACGTACCTGATGCGCTGATGGTTGCTATGGAAACATCATGCAAAATGCCTATCTAACTCATCTAACTAAACTTGCATTTCCAGGCGTTGTTGGGATACAGTTAACAGCTAAACCGAATCTATGGTGGTAATTATAGGCATGAAAACTTATCAAAACGTCATGATATGAACATGAAGACGGTCTGAAACATGCTTCATGATTCCAGCAATGGTGGCTGATCCAGAAATTCAACTGGACCGAAAGGTACCCTGGGAAGTAGGCTGTGATGTCGGCCGTGAAGCATCTTGGAGGTGTTTCCTGCAAATGAGTCAAAAATAGGCTGGACCTGTCTGCTGCATTTGCAGGACCCTGCGCGGGAAAACTGAATTGGGACAGCACTTGTCGCGCCGCCGTGACATAAGCAGCCTACAAATACAACCTAGGTAGTGTAAAGCCTTTGAATTGGGACAGAGCCCGTGTAACACTGAACATGCACACAAACTGATTGCTCGACTTTAGCTGGCATCGTCACCATGGTAACGGTCGCTGAGGCTCATGGGTACTGTAGTACTTAGTGATTTCTCAGACAGGAAGTCTAAACAGGCCAGGAGAGTTTGTGGAACCCACCATCGCACTGATATCTGAATATCACAGACTCTGGTATCGATATACATGTAAGAGGAGTAATAATTCACATAACCCACGATTTGATTTGATTCATGTTACAGGGTTCACGAGTCACTGGGCGTTTCTCAATTCACGTTCTTCCTGTCCTTGTCTTCTTGTGTTCTTGACTGTTCTTGTGTTCTTGTCTGTTCTTGTGTTCTTGTCTGTTCTTGTCTGTTCTTGTGTTCTTGTGTTCTTGACTGTTCTTGTGTTCTTGTGTTCTTGTGTTCTTGTCTGTTCTTGTGTTCTTGTCTGTTCTTGTGTTCTTGACTGTTCTTGTGTTCTTGTGTTCTTGTCTGTTCTTGTGTTCTTGTGTTCTTGACTGTTCTTGTGTTCTTGTCTGTTCTTGTGTTCTTGACTGTTCTTGTGTTCTTGTGTTCTTGTCTGTTCTTGTGTTCTTGTGTTCTTGACTGTTCTTGTGTTCTTGTCTGTTCTTGTGTTCTTGTCTGTTCTTGTCTGTTCTTGTGTTCTTGTGTTCTTGACTGTTCTTGTGTTCTTGTCTGTTCTTGTGTTCTTGTGTTCTTGACTGTTCTTGTGTTCTTGTCTGTTCTTGTGTTATTGTGTTCTTGACTGTTCTTGTCTGTTCTTGTGTTCTTGACTGTTCTTGTGTTCTTGTCTGTTCTTGTCTGTTCTTGTGTTCTTGACTGTTCTTGTGTTCTTGACTGTTCTTGTGTTCTTGTCTGTTCTTGTGTTCTTGTGTTCTTGACTGTTCTTGTGTTCTTGACTGTTCTTGTGTTCTTGTGTTCTTGACTGTTCTTGTGTTCTTGTGTTCTTGACTGTTCTTGTGTTCTTGTGTTCTTGACTGTTGTTGTCTGTTCTTGTGTTCTTGTCTGTCCTTGACTGTTCTTGTGTTCTTGACTGTTCTTGTGTTCTTGTGTTCTTGTATGTTCTTGACTGTTCTTGTCTGTCCTTGTGTTCTTGTCTGATCTTGTGTTCTTGTCTGTTCTTGTCTGTTCTTGTGTTCTTGACTGTTCTTGTCTGTTCTTGTGTTCTTGACTGTTGTTGTGTTCTTGTCTGTTCTTGTGTTCTTGACTGTTGTTGTGTTCTTGTCTGTTCTTGTCTGTTCTTGTGTTCTTGACTGTTCTTGTGTTCTTGTCTGTTCTTGTCTGTTCTTGTGTTCTTGTCTGTTCTTGTGTTCTTGTCTGTTCTTGTGTTCTTGACTGTTCTTGTGTTCTTGTGTTCTTGACTGTTCTTGTGTTCTTGACTGTTCTTGTCTGTTCTTGTGTTCTTGTGTTCTTGTGTTCTTGTGTTCTTGACTGTTCTTGTGTTCTTGTCTGTTCTTGACTGTTCTTGTGTTCTTGACTGTTCTTGTCTTCTTGTGTTCTTGTGTTCTTGTCTGTTCTTGTGTTCTTAACTGTTCTTGTGTTCTTGTCTGTTCTTGTGTTCTTGTCTGTTCTTGTGTTCTTAACTGTTCTTGTGTTCTTGTGTTCTTGACTGTTCTTGTGTTCTTGTGTTCTTGTGTTCCTGTGTTCTTGTCTGTTCTTGTTTTCTTGTGAAACGTCATCAGTCCTGTTCCAATTCAAAGTTCCCATCTGACCAAGTTTGGTCCAAATTCCCGGATGTGTTCTTGCTCCGCCCCTTTTAGCGAGGAGGCATCGGTCGGTGGCTTGTGTGGAGTTGGAACAGCCAGGTATCCCAGCATGCATTTGGCACCAACCCGTGGCGATGGCGGCAGCACCGGAGGAGAGAACTCAGAACTGTAAAACTGATGAATGAGAACATGAAGACGAGAAGGAGGCGGAGCTGTAGTCGTTATTATAACATCAGCAGAGGCTCTCTGAGCTGTGGGCTGTCATTTATTTAAATTAAATTAAATTAAATTAAATGGAGTTTATTGATGAAAATGGAGGAGGCAGAGTCGTGTTTATATCATTTTTCTGTTTTCTTATAAACACGACAGGAGATCTGCTCATATTAAATGTTGCCCAGACAGCTGAGATGGAGAGTCATCAAGCTGCTGCTGTTCAGCTGCAGAACGACAGCACCTTAACTGTTTATTTATTATTTATTATCTATATATTACATCCTAGGTTAATATACATTCACACTGTTTTTCAGACTGGAGGGGAAGGGATGATTCCTTAAGAGGCTGAATCAAGTCGGTTAGTTCCTGAATCCCAGTACCGGGCGTCGGGTTCTGCCACTTGGTTCTTGGTTTCGTGGTTTCATGCTAACTCTCCTTATCTATACAATCATGTATATACTTCAGTTCCATCTGTATATTTCATATTCATTACTATCTGTATATTTCACATCTCATATCTCTTTTTCTTAGGTTAGCCCTTATTGTATATTTTAGTTTTTAGTCTTTATAGTCTTTATTGTATATATTTAGCTTTTATTCTATTTTATTTAACTTTATTATATGTTTCTACTGTTGCTGCTGGAACACCAGAATTTCCCTGGTTGGGATCAATAAAGTATATCTATCTATCTATCTATCTATCTATCTATCTATCTATCTATCCGTCCTCCTAGTCTATCCTCCCGAGTCGACTTCAAACAAGTCCCAACTCCAGAGCTCACACGTCCCAACGTGGTCTTGAGAAACGCCCCCCTGTTACTCCCATCTCAGAGCTGACAGGTCCTGTGCTGACAGCGCCTCCCGGTGGACAAGCCCTCACCTTCCCCCCCGTTACCATGACCGGCCTGATGTGGGTGTAGGGAGATCTCACTCCACTTTAACCAGAAATCACACATCTGTACGGGCACAGCCTGAAGTGACGCAGTGCATTCTGGGAAGCTGAGTATAACCAGTGAGCTCACGCTGCAGACACAAAACATCTGGAGCATCTGGTTTCCATCCGGATGTTTCTCACGTCACAGAACCCACAAACCACAGCTGGCAGGAGGAGGAGCTTCATCACACAGCCTCTGACACTTTTTACAGCGTCGGTCTGAACATAAACAGCTCACACACTCATTACTGACACACACAGGAACTCTGACCTCTGACCTCTGACCTCTCGCTTCATTGATCAGCAGCTTCATGATAATTGGCTCTGTGGGGAATTACCACTGCTGTTGTTGGTTTTCGATAAAAATTGTTTGATCAGCAACACACACACACACACACACAGATACACACACATACACACACACACACACACACAGCTCATTAGCAGCAACTGTGTTTCTGTGTCAAACTCATGTTGCACCAAACGTGTGTGAGGCTGCTGACAAATGACATCAAATCAACAGCTCTTTCTCTCTGCTTCACACACACACACACACACACACACACACACACACACACACACACACACACAATGTAAATCCTCTAAAGAACTCATAGTCAGCTCTCTCACTCTACCTCCTCTCTAGCAGATGACAAATCCCCAGTTTAAAGCAGAGCACACACACACACACACACACACACACACAGAAACAGAAAGAGAGATAGAGCGAGGGAGAGAGAGAGAGAGAGAGAGAGAGAGAGAGAGAGAGAGAGGGAGCAGGCTCTCCAGAGAGTTGCTTCTGAGGAGAGAGAGAGAAAACACGGCACTAATTATAATCTCTCTCTCTCTTTTCACCTCTTCTTCTCCTCCCACTCCTCCAGTGTGTGTGTGTGTGTGTGTGTGTGTGTGTCGCTCTCTACTTTCACCCTGATCCTTAATGTGACCAGACAGCCGTGTTGTTGGGGACATCCACACACACACACACACACACACACACACACACACTGAGCGGGGCAGGACCACCTTGCCTCTGGAGCCATGGCAACCAGCCAGGAAGTGACATACGGCTGTGACCTTTGAGCTGCCCTCCCATTGGCTGGTCAGGGGTGTTGGGGGCGGGGCCAGAGGAGGCTGAGGCTGCTCCACTGAAAGCAGCTAAAATGAGTTTCCACAAAAATTCTCATTCCCATTTTTACTCTGAGAATGAAAACTAGAAGAACTTCACCTGCTTTCACGTGTTTTTGTGTTTTGCAAGCAGACGCTGCGTTTTCCTGACAGTTTACAGCAGTAATGTTGTTGGAGTGAGCTGGTCAGTAAATGCAACATCTGGCGGGTCAGTGAACTAATCGTCTCCCTGCTGTCTTCCTCTGCAGCCGTGCACGTGTCCAGGAGCGTGCACGTGCTTCACACTGAGTCACACGGGGATGTCTGTCAGTGAACGCAGCACAAAGTGGCCGCGCAGAAACAAGCGAACGCACCGCAAGAGGAGAGAGGAGAGACGAGCCGCGACCGTCTGCCACGGAGAAAACACAGGAGAGGCGTTCACTGACCGGCCGCCAGCTGCACCTGAAACCCACAGAGAGGAGTGAGGAAACACCTGAGCTTCACTGAGATCAACCAAAACCAGCCCTCCAGGACGCTGACGTCGCAGTGTGTTCACTGTCTTAGTTGCATTTTGAAAGGAAAGTCAATAATGGCTCTTTCTATCCAAAGGCTCCCGACCCCTGACCTCTGACCCCCGGCCCCTGGCCCCTGGCCTGGACACCAGTCCCCCTGGTTCACCTCCTGGTTTCCACAGCAGCTCTGTCACAGCATGAGAGAGTAAACCATGACAACAAAACTACTGCAGTACTACATCAACACTATTTCATCTACTGCAGTACTACATCAACACTATTTCATCTACAGCAGTACTACATCAACACTATTTCATCTACAGCAGTACTACACCATCACTACTTCATCTACTACAGTACAACACCATCACTACTTAATCTACTGCAGTACTACATCATTACTACTTCATCTACTGCAGTACTACATCAACACTATTTCATCTACAGCAGTACTACACCAAAACTACTTCATCTACTGCAGTACTACACCGTCACTACTTCATCTAGTGCAGTACTGCACCATCACTAATTCATCTACTGCGGTACTACACCATCACTACTTCATCTACTGCTGTACTAAACCAACACTACTTCATCTACTGCAGTACTACACCATCACTACTTCATCTACTGCAGTACTACATCATCACTACTTCATCTACTGCAGAACTACTCCATCACTACTTCATCTACTGTAGTACTACACCATCACTACTTCATCTACTGCAGAACTACTCCATCACTACTTCATCTACTGTAGTACTACACCATCACTACTTCATCTACTGCAGTACTACACCATCACTAATTCATCTACTGCAGTACTACACCAACACTACTTCATCTACTGCAGTACAACACCATCACTACTTCATCTACTGCAGTACTACACCATCACTACTTCATCTACTGCAGTACTACACCATCACTACTTCATCTACTGCAGTACAACTCCATCACTACTTCATCTACTGCAGTACGACACATCACTACTTCATCTACTGCAGTACTACACCAACACTACTTCATCTACTGTAGTACTACATCATCACTTCATCTACTGCAGTACTACTCCATCACTACTTCATCTACTGCAGTACTACTCCATCACTACTTCATCTACTGCAGTACTACACATCACTACTTCATCTACTGCAGTACTACACCAACACTACTTCATCTACTGCAGTACTACATCATCACTACTTCATCTACTGCAGTACTACTCCATCACTACTTCATCTAGTGCAGTACTCCTGCATCAGTACTTCCTGCACTGCAAGACCTGTGTGTTGATGTGTTGATGTGTTGATGTGTTGATGTGTGTTGATGTGTTGATGTGTGTTGATGTGTTGATGTGTGTTGATGTGTTGATGTGTGTTGATGTGTTGATGTGTTGATGTGTGTTGGTGTGTTGATGTGTGTTGATGTATTGATGTGTTGATGTGTGTTGATGTGTTGATGTGTGTTGATGTGTTGATGTGTGTTGATGTGTGTTGATGTGTTGATGTGTGTTGATGTGTTGATGTGTGTTGAGTTCGGGTTCGAGTCACAGGCTGAGCTGCTCCGGGCTCTGAAGGCTGGACTGAGTCTCCTCATGAGCCCTGGCTGTGTTCGGGGCGTAACAGGCGCCGCCTCCCGTCCCCTTTAAGAGCGTCCTGAGTTTCCCGGCCTCATCACGGCGTGCTCATGGCTGCTGTGTGGCTCCGGTGACGGAACCGGGACATGTACTTTCTGAGCTGGAGCCCACTGTGGTGCTGAGTGGAACCAGCAGCTGTGGATTCCTGACTTCCGCACGGGCCCTGAAGGCAGCAGGCTGGCGTGGGTTTGACCTGCAGCCGTTCGCTAAGCGGCGAGCGGCCCCGCTCGTGTGGAGCAGCGGTGGAGGGCGGCTCGCTCCGTCCTCTAACATGTGAACATCTCCTCCTCCTCCTCTCCTGCTGCTCAGCTCATGGAATATTGATGAGATATTAATTATTTAACGAGCAGCCAGCGCCTCGTTAAGAGCCCTGCTCCTCACGCTGTGATTGGAGGAGAGCGGGAGACGGAGCTTAATTACCTCTGAGCAGCCGGACTGACGGAGACGGACAGACGTACGTGTACATGTTTATGTGCACACGCAAAAACACACACACACACACACACACACACACACACACACACACACACACACACACACACACACACGCTGACATACACAAAAAAAGCTGTTCCTCACTCAGGCTGTAATCACAGCCAAGCTGACACACACACACACACACACACACACACACTTAAACACACACATAACCTCTTCAAGGTGGGAGGAGTCACAAATATAGAACAAACTAACCCACCATGCTAATTATCTCTCTCCTCTCTCTACCTACCCCCCTACACACACACACACACACACACACACACACACACACACACACTCTGGCTGCTGTGGGTGTTCACTTCTCTTCAGTCAGAGCTGAGCAGCTTCATGCTAATAATAACCAGCTCCATGCAGAGAGTCTGTTAGCAGGATGAGACGTGAAGCTCGAGGAGAGAAACTCTGACCAAACTGACAGGAGGACGTTTGGACAGACTGTCTCTGTTTCATGTTCAGTGTCCCGCCCGTCCCGCTCCCGTCCCGCTCTTGTCCCGGTCCTGTCCCGGTCCTGTACCGCTCCTGTCCCCTGTCCCGCTCCTGTCCCGGTCATGTCCCGCTCTTGTCCTGGTCATGTCCCGCTCCTGTCCTGGTCATGTCCCGCTCTTGTCCCGGTCTTGTCCTGGTCTTGTCCCGGTCATGTCCCGGTCTTGTCCTGGTCTTGTCCCGGTCATGTCCCGCTCCTGTCTCCTGTCCCGGTTATGTCCCGGTCATGTCCCGGTCATGTCCCACTCTTGTCCCGGTTATGTCCCGCTCCTGTCCCGGTCATGTCCCGCTCTTGTCCTGGTCATATCCCGGTCATGTCCCGCTCTTGTCCCGGTCATGTCCCGCTCCTGTCCTGGTCATGTCCCGCTCTTGTCCCGGTCTTGTCCTGGTCTTGTCCCGGTCATGTCCCGCTCCTGTCTCCTGTCCCGGTTATGTCCCGGTCATGTCCCGGTCATGTCCCACTCTTGTCCCGGTTATGTCCCGCTCCTGTCCCGGTCATGTCCCGCTCTTGTCCCGGTCATATCCCGGTCATGTCCCGCTCTTGTCCCGGTCATGTTCCGCTCCTGTCCCGGTCATATCCCAGTCATGTCACGCTCTTGTCCCGGTCCTGTCCCGGTCCTGTCCCGCTCTTGTCCCGGTCATGTCCCGCTCTTGTCCCGGTCATGTCCCGGTCCTGTCCAGCTCTTGTCCCGGTCATGTCCCGGTCATGTCCCGGTCATATCCCGGTCATGTCCCGCTCCTGTCCCAGTCATGTCCCGCTCTTGTCCCGGTCATGTCCCGCTCCTGTCCTGGTCATGTCCCGCTCTTGTCCCGGTCATGTCCCGCTCTTGTCCCGGTCATGTCCCGCTCTTGTCCCGGACATGTCCCGCTCTTGTCCCGGACATGTCCCGCTCCTGTCTCGGTCATGTCCCAGTCATGTCCCGGTCATGTCCCAGTAATGTCCCGCTCCTGTCCCGGTCATGTCCCGCTCCTGTCCCGGTTATGTCCCGCTCCTGTCCCAGTCATGTCCCGCTCCTGTCCCGGTCATGTCCCGCTCCTGTCCCGGTCATGTCCCACTCATGTCCCGCTCCTGTCCCAGTCATGTCCCACTCATGTCCCGGTCATGTCCCAGTAATGTCCCGCTCCTGTCCCGCTCCCGTCCCGCTCCTGTCCCGCTCTTGTCCCGGTCTTGTCCCGGTCATGTCCCGCTCCTGTCCCGGTTATGTCCCGCTCTTGTCCCGGTCATATCCCGGTCATGTCCCGCTCTTGTCCCCGTCATGTTCCGCTCCTGTCCCGGTTATGTCCCGCTCTTGTCCTGGTCATATCCCGGTCATGTCCCGGTCCTGTCCTGGTCATGTCCCGCTCTTGTCCCGGTCATGTCCCGCTCAT
>NC_043986.1:689489-694489 GCF_902150065.1 Myripristis murdjan
CACACTCACACACAGAGATACACACGCAACACACACACACACACACACACACACACACACACACACACACACACAGACACCTGCTCTCTCTCACATACACACACACACACACTCACACTCCTGCTCACACACCTGCTCACACACACACACACTCACACACCTGCTCACGCACACACACACTGACACACCTGTTGACACACAAACCGATCTAGAGTTATTTCTATATATACAGTGTGCATGTATATAAATCTGTATGTGTGTGCATTTGTGTGTGTGTGTGTGTGTGTGTGTGTGTGTGTGTGCGTGTGTGCGTGTGTGTGTGCAGGTGCTGCTGCTGCAGAGTAACAACATCTCGTCCATCAGCTCTGAGCTGCAGAGTCTGACCAACCTGACGGAGCTGGACCTGTCGCAGAACCACTTCACACAGGTACACACATGGGTACACACACAGGTACACACAGGTACACACACACACACACACACACACACACACACACACACACACACACACACACACACACACATAGGTACACACACAGGTACACACACAGGAACACACACAGGTACACACACAGGTACACACACAGGAATACACACAGGTACACACACAGGTACACACAGGTACACACACAGGAACACACAGGTACACACACAGGAACACACACAGGTACACACACAGGAACACACAGGTACACACACACACACAGGTACACACAGGTACTCACACAGGTACACACACAGGAACACACAGGTACACACACACACACACACACACACACACACAGGAACACACAGGTACACACACAGAAACACACACAGGAACACACAGGTACACACACAGGACCACACAGGTACACACACAGGTACACACACAGGAACACACACAGGTACACACCCAGGTACACACACAGGAACACACACAGGAACACACACAGGTGCACACACAGGTGCACACCCAGGTACACACCCAGGTACACACACAGGTACACACACAGGTACACACACAAGTGCACACACTGGTGCACACCCAGGTACACACACAGGTACACACCCAGGTACACACCCAGGTACACACCCAGGTACACACACAGGTACACACACAGGTACACACACAGGTGCACACACAGGTGCTGCGTAGATTACAGTCACAATCTGTGGATAATCCACAGGCCAGGTCATACACACTCACTCTCTCTCTCTCTCTCTCTCTCTCTCTCTCTCTCCTCTCTCTCTGTCTCTCTCTCTCTCTCTCTCTCTCTCTCTCTCCCTCTCTCTCTCTCTCTCTCTCCCCCTCTCTCTCTCTCCCCCAGGTGAGCTCTATGGGGCTCGCCCCCCTCAGTAAGCTGGTGACTCTGTACCTGGAGGAGAACCACCTGCAGCAGCTGGAGGACTTCGGTCTGGTGGGTCTGAGCAGCCTGGAGGAGCTTTACATCAACCACAACCAGCTGTGCTGCATCGGGCCGCACGCCTTCTCCGGCCTGCACAGCCTGCTCAGGTTCTACTGGGTTCTACTGTCGCTCTACTGTCACTCTGCTGTCACTCTACTGTCACTCTGCTGTCACTCTACTGTCACTCTACTGACACTCTGCTGTCACTCTGCTGTCACTCTACTGACACTCTGCTGTCACTCTGCTGTCACTCTGCTGTCACTCTGCTGACGCTCTACTGACACTCTGCTGTCACTCTACTGACACTCTACTGTCACTCTGCTGTCACTCTACTGTCACTCTACTGACACTCTGCTGTCACTCTGCTGTCACTCTGCTGTCACTCTGCTGACGCTCTACTGACGCTCTGCTGTCACTCTACTGACACTCTGCTGTCACTCTGCTGTCACTCTGCTGACGCTCTACTGACACTCTGCTGTCACTCTACTGACACTCTACTGACACTCTGCTGTCACTCTACTGACACTCTACTGACACTCTGCTGTCACTCTGCTGACACTCTGCTGTCACTCTACTGACACTCTGCTGTCACTCTGCTGTCACTCTACTGACACTCTACTGTCACTGCTGTCACTCTGCTGTCACTTTACTGTCACTCTACTGTCACTCTGCTGTCACTTTACTGTCACTCTACTGTCACTCTGCTGACACTCTGCTGACACTCTGCTGTCACTCTGCTGTCACTCTACTGACACTCTGCTGTCACTCTGCTGTCACTCTGCTGTCGCTCTACTGACACTCTGCTGTCACTCTACTGACACTCTACTGTCACTCTGCTGTCACTCTACTGTCACTCTACTGACACTCTACTGTCACTCTACTGACACTCTGCTGTCACTCTGCTGTCACTCTGCTGTCACTCTGCTGACGCTCTACTGACACTCTGCTGTCACTCTACTGACACTCTGCTGTCACTCTGCTGTCACTCTACTGACACTCTACTGTCACTGCTGTCACTCTGCTGTCACTTTGCTGTCACTCTACTGTCACTCTGCTGTCACTTTACTGTCACTCTACTGTCACTCTGCTGACACTCTGCTGACACTCTGCTGACACTCTGCTGTCACTCTACTGACACTCTGCTGACACTCTGCTGTCACTCTACTGACACTCTGCTGTCACTCTACTGACACTCTGCTGTCACTCTGCTGACGCTCTACTGACACTCTGCTGTCACTCTACTGTCACTCTACTGACACTCTGCTGTCACTTTACTGTCACTCTACTGTCACTCTGCTGACACTCTGCTGACACTCTGCTGTCACTCTACTGTCACTCTACTGACACTCTGCTGTCACTTTACTGTCACTCTACTGTCACTCTACTGACACTCTGCTGACACTCTACTGTCACTTTACTGTCACTCTACTGTCACTCTACTGACACTCTACTGTCACTCTACTGACACTCTGCTGTCACTTTACTGTCACTCTACTGTCACTCTGCTGACACTCTGCTGACACTCTGCTGTCACTCTACTGTCACTCTACTGACACTCTGCTGTCACTTTACTGTCACTCTACTGTCACTCTACTGACACTCTGCTGACACTCTACTGTCACTCTACTGATACTCTGCTGACACTCTACTGTCACTTTACTGGCACTCTACTGTCACTCTGCTGTCACTCTGCTGCACTCTACTGACACTCTACTGTCACTCTGCTGTCACTCTACTGTCACTCTACTGTCTCTACATTGGCACTCTACTGTCACTCTACTGTCACTCTACTGACACTCTACTGTCACGCTACTGTCACTTTACTGTCACTCTACTATCACTCTGCTGTCACTCTACTGACACTCTACTGTCGCTCTACTGTCACTCTGCTGTCACTCTGCTGTCACTCTACTGTCGCTCCATTGTCACTCTACTGTCACTCTATTGTCACATTACTGTCACTGCTGTCTCTTAGTTCTCCACTGCCTTTCTTCCTTGTCTCTACATGTGTTCCTCTCTTTTTCTTATAGAAGTGTGTTCTACTGTAACTCTATTCTTCTATTGTCTGTTCTCCTCTGTCTCTACTGGGACTCTACTGGGACTCCCCTCTGCCTCGCTCTTCCTCCTGCAGGCTCCACCTGAACTCCAACCGCCTGGTTTCCATCGACAGCCGCTGGTTTGAGTCGCTGCCGTCTCTGGAGATCCTGATGATCGGGGAGAACCCCATCCTGGGTCTGCAGGACAGGAACTTCCTGCCGCTGTCCCACCTGCACAGCCTGGTGCTGGCCGGGATGGGGCTGGACGCCGTCCCGCCCGCAGCCTTCCAGGGCCTCGACTACCTGGAGAGCCTGTCCTTCTACGACAACCAGCTCAGGTCAGAGTTCATTGGGTTCTGAAAATATTTGATCAGCTGATTGGAGATAAAGTTCATTTTGTCCCGAAATAGGGCATAAATAAAGTTAGTTTTGTTTGGCTTTATTTTGTTCTGTTTTGTAATTTAAATATTAAATTTGTTCTTATTTTGGGGTAAAATTAGTTTTGCTTTATTTCGGGGTATTAGTAAATTTATCTTTGTCTCGTTTTGTTTTGTTTTACAGTCTAACTGACATTAAATTCATCCTGTTGTTGTTTGTGCCTTGCAGGGCGGTGCCTCGGGACGCTCTGAGCGCGCTCCCCAACCTGAAGTTCCTGGATCTGAACAGGAACCCGATCAGCCGAGTCCAGCAGGGAGATTTCCAGAACCTTCTGCACCTGGAGGAGCTCAGGTCAGTCTGACTGAAAGTCTAACTGGACCGAAGCCGTGAATTCATGAGGTTTTCTACCCAGATATCAGCGTCTTTAGAGATTCTATTTTCTCACTAAGTCAGTGGCTCTGATAATGTCGTTTACCACGGGTTCCTTCAAGTGATTCTGCAAACATTTTGGTATTCAACGGGAGAAAAAAAAAGTTGTTTTTTTTTGTTTGTTTGTTTGTTTCCAGGTGGGCTTTGTCTCATTGTATTCATGAATATATGGGCACTGAGATGGAAAAGTTTGAGACTTTAGAGATTTAGATCATCAGGGACACTGAAATCTTTCTACTGAAACTGGGATGAAACTGGTGTGAATAGAGCCTCCTGAAGCCTCCTGTGTCACACCAACCAGGCACTGCAGGGGAGAAACAGCCCAGACGACTTTTATCTTTATTTTTATTAATGTGCAGTGTCGCCATAACTTTAAACTTTAAAACACAAATGAATAAAAACTGTCATATTTTTGTATTGTGATGCACTGAATCTTGTCCCATCACCATACAGTTCACTGCGGCGGGACGTTGGTGTGTCCTGCTCTGTTTGGTTGCTCCTGTGTATTTTAAAGGTAGAATGAGCAGGACCTGCCAGTGCGTTCAAAGTTGGCTCCTCCCCCCGGCTAAGCTAACCGCCGCAGCCAGTTTTCCTTTCCTAGGATGGTGATGGAATGAAATAAAATGTAACATTGCTGTCCTGGGAAAAAAATGTACCCACGGGCCCCTCCCTGTCCAGCAGCTCCCAGGCCGGCGTGGCGTCGCTCTTCATCCTCCTCCTCTCCCTCAGCGCTCAGAGGCTGAAAGCTCAGATTCTCTCTCGCTGTGGG
>NC_043986.1:696989-741989 GCF_902150065.1 Myripristis murdjan
GGGCCTTCCACAGGGTCCTCAGCAAAATGAGGAGTACCTTCAATGCCTGTTAAAGGAACTGATCTGACCTTTAAATGCTCATTATATAGATAGTGTTTTTGTACTAAAAAAATCTTGTTTTTTCTTATTTCTATTTTTATAATTGTTATGCTCATTTTTTGATAATTTGCGATTGAGAAGAATGCCCGCCCACACACACACACACACACACACACTGACACACTGAGCGCGTTGGTAACTGCAGAGAGGCTGTAGGGGGCGCTGTGCAGTGCAGGGATCACACAGCGCCCTCGAGGCTGCTACTGCAACCGACAAGACTTTCCCTTGTTCCCGTCAGGTGAGCTCGGAGGCTGTGGCTGCACCAATCATATCAGAGCAGGGGCGTGGCCTAACCAGGAAGAGGAAGAAGCACCGTGTGTCGGAGCCAGGAGCGCTGGTGATCGAGCACGTGGAGCCGTCAGACGCAGGTCAGCAGGGGCTTTTATTGTGGAGATGCGCTATGGGGAGGGGAAGCAGCGGTGGGCAGCTGTGTGAGCACGAGACGTGACTGATGCCTCCTTGAGGTGATTGGCTGTTTGAGCTGAACAAATCATGTTGCAGACTGAGGATTTTTTTTTCTCAGCGCATTTTGTTTGGCTCAGGATGAAAATCTCCACAAACCTCTGTTCTCTGGAGACGGAAGGTTTGTCAAAAGTTTAGTTTAGTTTATTAGTTTATTTGACAGGGGCCATGTACAGAACAGATCATGTACAAGAATTAGTTATATTGCTAATTTTCAAGCTGGGAAGGAAAACATCAACTACACAAACTTTAATAGTAGCTGTAATAGAAGTGATAATAGTGGTAGGACTATAAGGAATAAGTTTTATTTCTCTCTCTCTCTCTCTCTCTCTCTCTCTCTCTCTCCCTCTCTCAGGTCTGTATACCTGTGTGGCCTGGAACATGGAGGGCGCTGACACTAAGAGTGTGTCGGTGTTTGTGGACTCTCAGTCTGGTCCGGGGGGGCCGTCAGGGAGGCGAGCCCGGCCACGTGCAGCCCTGGCTGGGCAACTCGTCCAGCGCTGCGGCCTCCCTGGTGGTGCTGGCCAAGGTGGGACTGCTGCTGACTAAAATCCTGTTTCAGGCTCTTCTCTGCACTAGTAGCCATCTTACACAGTACACCCTGTTGTTGTTAGTATCATCATTGTTTTAATTCTTACTGTGCAGGTGGTGCACGCCCAGTCAGTGGTGCTGGAGTGGAAGCTGTATCCCAGTGGGGGAGCTTCGTCTCTGGGTCACAGCCAGCAGGATTCCCCCCTCCCTCTGCCCCGCTGGACCAGCGCCACTGTGCACATAGACAACCCTCAGATCAGCTACACTGCCAAGGTAACAAGTCAATCAATAAGTCAGTCAGCTAATCAATCAGCTGGCTGTCAGCTGCACTTCAACATGGACCAGCCAAACCTCAGTGATCCTCTCAGGTTACTAGAGCCTGCTCTTAATTAACTCGCCTAGTCAAATAAAGGTTGATGAGGATGATGATGATTACTGTTCAGTCAGTTTTTGACATAATCAATCAGTTCATCAGTTAATCTGCAGGGTGTGTTTTTTGGCGCCTGGAGTTTATGGAGTTTATCTCAGGCTGCACTGTGCAGCAGGGAGCTGATAAACTCAGGTACGACAGCAGGTTTGATGTGTGTCGACTGTATGAAGAGAACATCTCTGAATCTGATAGACTACAACATCGATCAATATAGAAGATCACATCATCAGTGTACGTCATCACTGTGTGATCTGTCCCAGACTAAAGACGACCAGTGAGGAGGACGTGGCCTCGGACCGGCAGCTGCTGATCCTCTCAGTCTGAGATTGAGAGGAACATTCACTCTGTTAGAACAGTGGTTCTCAAACTGGGGGTTGGGACCCCCAGGAGGTCGTGAGATACTTTTTGGGGGTCCCAAGATGATGAAGACGTGCATGTGCTGCCTGGGACGGGGGGTCATGAGCAGGCATTGATTTGTTTTAAGGGGTCATGAGCCGACAAGGCAGAGAACCACAGTGTGAGAACACCGGCTTCTGTTTTCTCCTCCTGATTTATCGCCGATCGACGATCGATGAGAGATGTTAATAATAATAATTTAAAGGAATATTCTCTTCTCTGTCCAGGTTCCAGTGGACGTTCAGGAGTACAACCTGACTCACCTCCTCCCCGCCACCGAGTACCACGTCTGCCTCACCGTCTCCTCCTCCCCTCCCCTCTCCTCCTCCTCCTCCTCCCCTCCCACCACCTCCTCCTCTCCCTCGCCCACCCCTCCCTCCTCTTCCCCCTCCCCCGTCCACACCTCCTGCCTGAACGTCACCACGAAGGAGGCGGGCTTCTCGGTGGAGCTGGTGGCGTCGCGGCGCAGCGGCGTGGCGCTGGCGGCGGTGATGGGCTCCATGTTCGCTCTGTCCATCATGGCGCTGCTGGTGGTCTACATGGGCCGGCGGGTGCGGCACAAGTCGTGCGGCCACTCGCTGAAGAAGTACATGCAGCACGCCACCGCCATCCCGCTGAACGAGCTGTACCCGCCGCTCATCACGCTGTGGGAGAGCGAGGCCGAGAAGGAGAAGGAGGAGAAGGAGGAGGAGGGCAGGGAGGCACAGAGGGGGCAGGGGGTCGAGGAGGAGGGAGGAGCGGGGAGGCAGATCGACACCTCCAAGACCTACATGTGGTAGCTGGAGGGGGGGGCGGGGTGAAGAAATACGGGACATTTTAATGAATGGAGAGACTGACAGGTAAACAGACGGATGGACGGACGTTAGTGAGGCGTGCACGAGGCTTTTAGAGAGCAGAGGCACGAACGGAGAAGGTGAGGAAACAATTAATCAATTAATCAATTAATCAATTAGTCAAGCAACAGAAAATTATAACTTTGATCATGGATAAATCTTTTGTTATTTATGAAGTAAAAAACCCAAATATTTACTGATCCAGCCTCACTCAGATCACTAAAACTGTCTTCCTTTTCTCTGTTCATATCTTTATGAAATTAATACTTTGAGTGTTTTTTGGCTGCTGTCGACAGATTAATGGACACTGTCAGTAACTGTCAGTTGTGGCCATAGATGGACGTTTCTGTAAGATTTGGGAAAAGAGAAACCCGTCATGGAAACTGATGGACCATTTTCACTGCCCCTTAATCCATCGATTCGTTTTTTAATGAATCATTTTGTCTGTAAAGTGTCAAACATAATGACGAATGCTCAGAGGAAGTCAGCAGAACGTGAGGCGATGTGTTCAGATTGCTTCCCAAGGAGCCGCTCAGAGAGAAAAACAGAGATGCACCACCAGAGGGCGCCGGTGAGACGAAAAGGCAGCGTCTGGTTTTCATGGCAGCCTCAACTGCTGCTGCTGCTCCTCAAAGGTTCAGTTAGTTTCAACGTTTTTCCAGCCCATGCTCTGCGACGACAACAACAACAACAACAACAACAACAACACAGCCGTGTTGCATCGTCAGAGTGGTGCGTCTCTGTTTTACCAGCAGCCAAAAAAACCCCTCAAAATATTCATTTTAAATTGATTAATCCATTTTCAAAATTATAATCAGGAAATTTCATGTTGACCGACTAATTGATTAATTGATTTAGTGCTGGATGGGAGTTAGACGGTTGGATGGATGGATGGATGGATGGATGGATGGATGGATGGATGGATGGACGTGTCTCTCGGAGTTTCATGTGGCAGCTGGAAAGAGAGAGGATGCGACTGGATGGAGGGAGAAGCGGACGGATGGACGGACGGACAGAAGCAGTGAAACCAAAACGAAAAGTCCAGGCGATGGGTTGATCCTCCTTGTTTCTCAAACTGTGGCTCGGGACCTGTACCAGGCCGTGGCCCTCTCTCTGACGGGTCCCGCCTGAGCAGAGCGAGCCGCTTTTTAACAGGACGCTTCCTCCTCCGGGAAGTATGATGGTGATGATGATGATGATGATGATGAGGATGATGATGACGAGGATGACGAGGCCGTGTGAGTCAGCGCTCCGTAGCTCCAGATGTCACCTTGTAAATGATCAGATATTTTATACACTGCAGATATTAACCCCCTTTTCCTCTCTTTCTATCTTTAACCTTCCAGTCTCTCACACACTCTGCAGCCGTTACTGTAAAACCATCAGCTTACACACACACACACACACACACACACACACACACACACCAGACATCTCACTGATCTCAACACCGTTCCAGACCTAAAAACATGTACGAGATGTAAAAGACTGTTTCTCACCTCCTGCACAGCGTAATCAAACTTTATGGACACACACTGCACGGACACTGACATCACCTTCTGTTTCTGTTTGTTCACCAATGAAACTTTATAATCCGTCACTTTTATTCTCTTACGCCGACACACACACACACACACACGTTGAAATCTTTATTTGATCAGAGACTCAGTTCGTCTCCCAGCTGAGAACCTGCTGCTGCCACCTGGTGGCGTCACGTGGAAACTGCCTCTGTTTGATGCAGCAGCCAATCAGAATGCTGATCTCATGTCACATGGAGGCAAAGCGTTTGTGTCATGAACCCAAAGAAAACAAAATGACTGTTGCTGAGTATTTTCAAGGTTTGTGGATTAAAGTCACAATGAAATAATAATTTTAAAACGTTTTCAGGTTGGTAGCTGCTCCAATGCTAAACATGAGTATTTTCATGTTTAGCAGTAAATTCACTAGAATTCATTATTTTTTAAAATATACATATTGTCAAAATCTTATTACCAGAAAGAAACCTTCAGTGGTGATGTCATCCAATAAACACATCACATGTTTGATCTGCTCTGTCCCATCAAATCAAACCTCCACTCTCTCCCTATCTGACCCCCCATTGGCTCACAGTGGGTGAAGCCCCGCCCCCGCATCCTGTTTCGGCAGGAAATGCTGTTTCATTGTGACTTTAACTCACCAGCTGGTGTTAGCTTGGCTGCTAACCGCTAACCTGCCCCGTGGTGCGTTCAGGTGCTGGACGGCTGCAGCTGCCAGTCCAGCAGCACAGTGGTGTGTGTGTGGTTCAGGTGTCTGCAGCCAGGTGTGTGAGCAGGTCACAGTGTGTGTGTGTGTGTGTGTGTGTGTGTGTGTGTGTGTGTGTGTGTGTGTGTGTGTGTGTGTGTGTGTGTGTGCTGGCCTGCATGCCTTTGCACTCATGTTTCCGACTGTTTTAAAAAACCACATCTGAGCAACAACCTGCAGACAGCTGAGGAGGACAGACAGACAGACAGACAGACAGGCAGACAGACAGACAGGCAGACAGTGTATCGAGCAGGCCGCCTGCAGGGGGCGCTGCAGAGGTTTCCATCCTCTGTTGCTCTGATGCTCCGTGTCCACAGGATCAGTCATTCCCACACTTCCTATTCACTGTCTATGTGAGCAGCCGTGCAATGCATTCTGGTAGCTCTGTGTTGCGTTTCGAGAGACGGAGCGTCACGTCGGCGTCTCCTCATTTGCATAAAGTTGAGGTCTAAGCTACTTTATGCAAATTAGGCGTGTTATTACGTGTGTCTGGCGTGACTCGCCGCCTCTGGAAACTCGTGAGAAACGTTTAAAGAAGCTCCTCGGATCTGAGATGGAGTCCGACTCAGCAGAGACACATCTCACTGAGCTGTCCTGACATCAAAGATGCTTTCAGAAAGAGCCGCCATGTTGGTCCGGTTTGAACTCCAAGGAGAGGACGTCCCACTGGTGAGGCGGTCGTCCCATCGTCTGAAGTATTTCACTGATTTTAAGCCTGTTTGAAAATTTGCAATGAGCCTTTATGCAGGTTGTCTGACAGGAGTGTCTCCCCGGCTCCCTGCTACCTCATCCTGACGCAAGGAACGTCTATCTGCCATTTAGAGCTTTAACTCTTTTTAAGAAAAAAAAAAAAAAGGCAGAAGCCACCTCAAGTGAGCATGAAAACTTTTTTTACAAAGTTGATTTTTTTTTTTTTTTTTTTTTTTTTTGCCATTTCCAGCTGCCCAATGTGAATAAAAGTCATGATGCAGGGCTGATGCAGGGGCACATACACATGCCGTTTCCACCACTAGATGGCACCAAAATCCTGACGTCCTGCCCGGGTCTCACTCCCTCACCGAGTGCTGCTCTCAGCCTCCAATGAACAAAGTTTTACCCACAATCCTTCACGGTAAACTCATATTCCACAAGCAGCAGCGATCTCTGGTCCAGCTGACAGACACAAGTGGCTCTGTGATTTTACGATTTTACAACAACAACGCTCTGTCTAAAGCTCCGTTCAGAAAGCTCATGGTTTGAAATAACCGCTGATGCTAAAAAGGCAGAACCTGGGAAACGCCTGAGACTCTTCAGGTGGAGTCAGAAACACACCTGAGCCGATTCCAGGTGAACACGGAGCAGGAAGTGAGTTTATTATAAGACTGAATAAAACACACAAATGAATTGCAAGTGAATAAATCACTGCTGCAAAAAAAATCGGATATAAAAACATCCATCCAGCGTCTCGTCCTCAGCTCCAGTCTGACCAGTCTGACAGCAGCTCTGCCATAAACTCTGCCTTTTAACAAAGTGTATAATGTTCAGTTTGTGTTGACATTGTGCAGAATGTGTCCCTTTAATTCTGTGTTTATTACTGAGGCTGTAGTTTGCAGAGGTCTGCTACTGGACTGCATTACACTGAGAGGGGTTTCTAGTTTTTTGTCCTCCCTGTCTATGTATAATGAGGGGGGACAGAATAGTGGAAACAGCTGTCAGTAAAGTGCAGCACTAACTATGAGCTCAGTGCCAAACACAGAAGTGAATGAACACCTCTGTTACCGTGACAACAAGACAAGATGAGCATTATAGGCAGCAGGAGAGGAAACTTTACGGCACAACAGCTGGACTGGATTAGATTAGATTAGATTAGATTAGATTGTGCAGGTGGAGCTGATGAATATATATGTCATAATGAATCCTTTTTATTCAGAAAACATGTTTCCATCGCAGATTGTTGCATTTTGTTTCACTGAATGAAACGTCGCTCCACCTCAAGCAAACACAAACTTTTACTCAACATTTGTTGTTTCCGTCAAACAGCAGGATGAGCTGCTGAGGCTGTGGCAGGTTTTAACCGGAGTGCAGTTTGTTCTGTCTGTCTGTCTCTGTGTGTGTGTGTGTGTGTGTGTGTGTGTGTGTGTGTGGCTGCAGGTTGTTGTTCAGGTTTCAGCCAAATGATCCTTCAGTCTTCAACCAAAACACCAACAGCAGCAGCAGCAGCCGCTCACTTCAACACGAGGCCGCCAAAGGACGCTCGGGGCATTTTAGAGGAAATATATGACTATAAATATAAATATAGATATAAATATATAAATATATTTTACTGTTCTAGAGACGTTCTTTGTTTTTCCTGTACAGCGTATCGATGAATGCAAACCTCTGTGCTGTTGCTTTCTCACTTTATTTACCGGTGAAAACACAAACTGGAAGCTGTCAATCAAAAACTCCACCGAGCCAAGGAGCTGGTGCGGCAGAGAGGCCCCGCCCCCGTCCTGACGGCTGATTGGTCCAAAAACCTCGAGCCGACCCCTTAGACTTTCCCAGAATTCATTGCGGCAGCCAGACGGTCAGATCAAACTGCAGAGGAACAGAAAGAAACGAGAAACTTCCTAAACCCGCAACTCCCGGCTTAACTGTTTGGTAACCGTGGCAACAAGGGCTCAGATCTGATTGGAGCCAACATCAACAGGCAGGATTTCCTCTCTGAAAGTCTTACGGCCGCCTGAACCATGTGTCGCAGTTTGATGACATCACGCGCGCTGTGACGCTGCAGTTAGCCCAGCAGGTCACATGGGGCTCAACACAGCAGTTAGCATGTTAGCGCTGGCCTGAGGAGGAAACAGGCGTCGGTTGCTAGGTAACAGACAGTGTTTAGGATGTCCTGAGTTAAAGTTAAAGTCTGGATTTGCTTCTGGAAAAACAAACAAGGAAAAAAAAATCCCGTCTTCTGAATTCTTCCAAATTTAAGAGGCCTTCAGGTGCGATGTGGGAACCGCGTGTTTTCGCTGTTGGAACCTTTTCATACGACTTGACCGGTGTTCGAGCGCTTTGGTCAAACATATTTCCCAAAGCGCTTCACACTGCAAAATTAAAAAAAAAAAAAAAATAGAAATAACAACATAAAAATAAAAACAACAATAAAATTTGTGTGAGACTAAAAATTAAAACAAAAAAAGGTTATTACGAGTTTGAGCTGGTGTTCAGGAGCTCATAAACTCAGGAATTCGGTAAATACTATGTTTCTGAAGAGCACCTGAAGGCACCGTGTGATGAGGGGCTTCGCAGGTTTCCGTCCTGAGCGGGTCATGTGACTCAGTTTGGTCGGGCGTCGGGCTGGACTCTCTGCTGCACACACACACACACACACACACACACACACACACACACACACACTGAACATCTGTCTGCATGTGGACACTTCACTGCTGCTGGGAAAAACCACACGCCTGCAGTGTTGCTGTTTTTGTTTCTAGTTTTATTTAACGAGCAGATTCTCACGATAAGAAACCGCTGCTGAGTTTAAAACCACAACAAGAGTTCAGTTCAATCTTTACAGCTGTTTGTTTGTTTGTTTGTTTGTTTGTTTGTTTGTTTGTTTGTTTTGCAGAGGTGTGGTTTTTCCAGCGGGGCTTTAAAGGGGCGTTAAAGGTCTCATCAGTCTGGGCTGCCGATCACCACACAGCAAATTCTGCTCTTTAGAATAAATAATATTAAAAAAAATCAGTTTGATTTGGATGGAGGAGTGTCTTCCTCCACAGAGCAGAGGACTTCCTGTTTGCTGCAGACGTCGATATCAAATTAAAGTATAAACAATATAATGCAACACAAAACAAACACACACAAAAACTGAAGGTGTGTACAGACATGCAGCGAGTGTGAAGTGCACACGCATCAGGATCAAAGTCAGACTGAGTTCATATGATAAATATTATATTATCATATAAACACATGATAATATGAAGATTATGCTCTGGAATGTTTAATTGATAATTAATGGAACAGTTTGGTTCAGTACTCTCTGCACTGACTTGACACACACACACACACACACACACACACACACACACACACACACACTGCACACTTGCAGGTGACATGCAGCTGACAGGTCCAGACCAGTGGTTTTCAGGCGGTGCGGTTGCCGCGGCGCCCGGCTGCTCTGTGGCGCCCCCCTGTGGCGGCGCTGCAGCACCGCCGGCCGGACGCGTTCAAAACATTTCATCAATTATAACTGTAATTACAAAAATATTTTTGCTAATCTTCAGGTTTTTTGTTGTTTTTTTGTGCCTGTTTTCTGGTGATTCTGTTCTTTTTTCCGATTCATTTGTTCATTTGTTTTGCTAATTTTTTGGTGACTTTTTTCTTTGTTGTCTTTTTCCCAGCAGTTGAACTCAAATCAAACGGAGCTGAGATTAAAGCAGAAAGAGGAAAATGTTCAGATGATCCTCACACACTTTCTGCATCCTAACAGCTTCCAGTCAGCTAAATTAAACTGAGGGGCCCCTGGAGGCCCCCGGACCGCACTTTGCAAACCACTGGTCTAAGCTGCTGCAGTTGCCTTTCTATTTGACCTTTGACCTTTGACCTGGTGTCAGTGTGGTTGTGGTGGCTCCGGCCTGTGAACCTGCACTCGTCCCTGTGAAGCTTCCTGTAGCGGCGGCGCCCCCTGCAGGCGGCACCTCACCTCTCATCTTATTAATAAACTTGACAGTAATATGCAGGGTATTTTGTATAAACTTTATTGTTCTACATTTGAAATCAGCTATTGCTATGATGATTATTATAATAAACACTGAGCACCAACTGTAACTGCTGTGTGTCTGTTTGTGTGTGTGTGTGTGTGTGTGTGTGTGTGTGACTCACAGATAAAAACAGAGTGTGATGTATGAAGAGCTTCCTCTCAACAAAGTTCATATTCCTGATTTAAAATTCTCCTGTGATTATTTGTTGTTGTTGCCCTCACCACAGCTGCAGCTTCCCAGAGACATTTCCAAAATATTTTTATCCATTCATTTTAAATATTAACATTTTCAATCACAATTCATTCATGTGGGTGCACTTTTTGCTTATTATATTGTATTATAGTATGTTATATTATATTATATTATATTATATTATGCCACCAGCTGGACAAACTGTCTGTTGCCACAGCTGGAGACTAATACTACTACTACTACTGCCATGGATACTAATACCAATACTACTACTACTAATAATAATAATAATAACAGAACGTGCAGGGTTATTGGGCTGCATTCTCTTGTTATTAGTTCATTTTTTTTTTTTTTTTTTCACAACGCAACATTATTTTTCTGACACACGTTTCTGGTTTTTGCTCGTTTGACTTCATGTGTTTTATTTTATTTTATTTTTTATTTTAGCCTGGATGGTCAGACTGCTGCTCCCTCATGTTATATCTGATTTTAATTTGTTTGTCTATTAAAGGGAAAACAGGCAGATCCCACACGTGAGGACTAAGAAACCCTGATCATAAATTCACATCATAAATTCATACAAGTTCAGCTGATGAGATTTTTTTTCCACCAGTAAAGAAGTGACATGAGTCAGAATGTCACCTGGAAACAGGAGCCAGACTGGAGCTCACCTGGTACAAGATGGTTCAGCTCATTTATTGATCAGACTAATTAATGTTGTTGTTGTTTTCTCCGCATTTTCTATGTGTGTTATCATAGGATTGTGAAACTAAACTCCTCTGTAAAAACAAAAGATAAGAAATAATAATAATAATAAAAGTTTTGGGGTTAGAAGACAGAAAACCAGGTTGTTGTGTTCACAGTGAGGACCCGCGGCTACGCTCTGCACTTTTCACATTTTAAATTTAAATTCCTGTTTCTAACCGCCTGTTGTCTCTGCAGCAAAACGGCAAAACACCAGTCAGATTATTCATATTTTTTCATTCTTCTTAATTTGTTTTTTATTGTTGTTATTGGTTTTTTGCGCATAGCTCCTGGTTTAAACACAGCTTTTATTTTATTTTATTTTATTTTACTTTATTTTATTTTACTTTATAATATTTTACTTTATGTTATTCTGGTGAGGTGACGGCGCACTGTGGCGGCCGGTCAAAGTTCAGAGGTTTCCTTTGTTCTCCATCACTCCCTCCGCTCTCCTCCGGTTGCTAGGCAGACTGAAACACGGCCTGACGTAAAGAAATAACATAAAAAAAAAAAAAAAAAAAAAAAAAAAAAAACAGCAGCAGCTACCGGAAGTGACGTAGAGCTCAGCTCCTCAGGTCGGTTGCCAGGCAGGACAGAAAAAGGACAGAATTTTTTTTTTCATCCATTTCTCTTTTGTTTTGTTTTTATTTTAGTTCAGAAAAGAAGAAAAAAGAACAAAATCACATTTTTTCTTCTTCATTATTATTATTTATGTAAAGAAAACGTAAATAAAGAATTGAACTGGCAGAACTCTGCCTCATTCCAAACGGACTCACTTGATTTTTGGAAAAGGCCTTTTTTTTTTTTTTTTTTTTTTTGAATGACGCCACATCAGCAGATTTTTATGGCAGCAGCCTGATATCAAGTCACTTGACTTATTTATTTGCTTATTTGTTTGTTTGTTTATCACTTAGTCATTCAGTTTTGTGTCATGTGACTTTTGTGTAATTTCATTAAAATGTAGTTTTGTTTGTTTCAGTGATGAAGTGACGTGGAGAAAACCATGTTCTTTTCTGTTTTTACTGTTATTCATAAAACATTTCATTATTTACTAAACAAAAAATACCAATACAAATAAAAATCATCATCAACAACAACAACAACAACAACAACAACAATAATGTCTTGTATTAATAAAAATGAATAAAAATGTGATTATAAATCGGTTCTTTTAAAAAAAAAAATCTTTATAAACAAACAATAAAACATAAAGTTGTGCAAAAGAGAGAAATACAGCAAAAACGAAACAAACCTGATAAAAAAAGATACATAATAAAAATTAAATTAAATACTAAAAAACAAAACAGTGGCACTAAACTCACTTGAAGACTTTGAGAACGTTGCATATGTTTATTGTTTTCATTTCTTTTTAGTTTTGAGGAAGAAAGGAGCCGCTGGCCGCGCTGCTCCGGCTCCTCCACGAACACACACTTTGGGGTTTTTAATGCGCCTGTGACTGCGGGGTTTGTCAAGAACTAAAATTAAATTAATTAAAAAAATGATATAATAAATCATAGAAAAAAATTAGCGCTCCAAACGACAGACGGCCTGACGTAAAAACGCCGTCGCAACCAGGAAGTGACGTCGCTGCCCTCCGTCAGACTGTGTTGATGTTTTGTGAGCCTGGACGGGAAGAGAGACTCGGTTTGTTTTTGTTCTCGGTTTGCGCCGCGGAGAGCCGCTCGTCGTCGACCCGCCCGTCGCCTCCCGCTGGCTAACGGCCTTAACTCGGCGGATTCTCCGGAGCGGCCGCGCCGAGAGGCGAGCAAGCCGAAGCATTTGATCGAGAACGGGAGGAATCGTCACCCCTTTGACCCCCCCTCCCTCCTTCCCTAACACACACACACACACACACACACACACTCACACACACTCACACACACAAACACACACAGAACCATGACGATTCTTCCGAAGAAGAAGCCCAGCTCGGGTGTCGGGGTCTCGGATCACGCCGACGACAGCGACCGCCGGAGCGGCTCCGACCCGCACCAACACCCGCACCCGCACGGAGGGCGAGCCGGAGCGCGGCCGAGGGCTTCACCTCCGCCGTGGTCCTACCAGCCCGCTCCGCCCTCCGCCAGGGATGACAGGCGGAACATCGAGGCTAGCTCCCGGCCGCAGCAGGCCTCTCCCCCGCCCGTCGGCTCGGTTTCCCCCGTCGGACCGGGCGACGGTAGAGACAGCAGCGGCGGGATGGTGGCCGGGTCCCGGGGGGAGCTGGTCGTGGCGGCCGGTGTCGGCTGCGGCGGCGGCATCGGCAGCTGCTGCTCCGGGCCCGGGCTGAGCAAGAGGCGGCGGCAGGCTGGGACCTGCTCCGGCGGGGTGGTGGCTCTGGCCGGGGGAGGGCAGCCCGGAGTGACCGGACCGGGAGGCGTCGGCTCCAGCCAGGACACGGAGGAGGGAGCCGGGGGGAACAACAGCGAGGACGAGTACGAAAACGCCGCCCGGCTGCAGTCCATGGACCCGGCCACCGTGGAGCAGGTACCGACTCCACCGCACACACACACCGGCAACAGGGAAGTTTCAGGGTGTTAGCATTAGCCTAGCCGGGCTCGAACCTGTGTAGCTGTGTTAGTAGGAAGTAAACACGAAGCCAGTGAAGTTTTCAAGCGATAACACGAGGCTGGCGGGGTTCCAAGCCGTCATAACTGTTGTGTTATGAAATGAAAAGACACCAGAGAAACCAGCAGGAGCAGAGCTGGAGCCAGACCCCAAACCACCGAAGGAGCACTTTAAAGAAAGTGTACAAATCTACACCATGATGGAGAAATCATGTTATCAGAGTAAAAGTCCTGCATTCCCTCATGTCCCCTCAGTGAAAGTACATGGCAGTGTCTTCTGAGGAAAATGTAGTTCACTGTTAACAGTCAAACTAATCATATGGTTCCTCTCTGAGTTGAATTATTGATGTGTGAACCTGTGAGAGGTGTTTTAATGTTGGAGCTCTCACTGCTGCACATCCTGTTGGCTGCTTTCCACTCCAACAAGGCAGCATGCTGGATGTTTTTGCATGGAAAAGCTTCTTCTGCACAGTAAGGAGTAACTGCAGCCGTCGCATAAATGTAGAGCAGGCAAGTCTCACTGAATGGAAATAGTAATAATAATATTAATACACTTTATTTTTATTTGTAGAGCACTTTTCAAAACACAGCTACAAGGTGCAAAATAAAAATGACACACATGGTCAAGATAAGAGCATAAAAAGAAAACATAACAAAACCTGGAAAATAGAACCTGATAAAACAAAGCGTACAATAAGTACAGCAAAATTAAAACAAGTTGTGCAGAAACAAAACCGTAAAATATTAGTAGTCAAAGATGGATAAGAAACTACAAATTGCTGTAAGAAATCCTTGTTGTAAAAGTAAGTTCTGAGTTTGCTCACTCCTGAATCCTTGAGCAAAATGACAGCGCTGGACTGTGGGACTGCTCACTTTTGCTGAGCTGCAGAAATGAGATTTGCACAGATGCACAAAAAGCACGAGGCAGTGGAGCTACAGAAACACAGATCTGCCTCGAACCGCCGGGCGGACGTGAGCGGCTGACAGGAACACATGATATTGTCCAAGAATCCTTGTTAAAATGAAAAATGGCCCCACCAGCGTGATAAACACAACAGATTTATTATTATTGTATTGTTGCTGTTATGTGCTGGGAAACTAAAAAGCCAGCTACAGTCTGGTTATGGATGCAGCCTCTTAAACACACTGAGGCAGTGCAGGCTGCATGTTGTGTATATTTGCTCCACTGAACCAGGGATTTTCTGCATGTTGAGAGTTTCCTCTCCAGAACGTTCCTCTGCTCTCCTCCCAGAGCGAGCAGTGGGGTTTCAGAGCTGCCACATCACTCCTCCTCCCTTTCCTCCAGCCGCTGGTTTCCATTCAAACAGGATTTGATAAATGGTTGGTTGAAGTGGAAAATGTGAGTGAATTGTAGTAAATGGACCAAGCATTCAAAAATACTAGGATGACGTTTTGTTTTGTTTTGATACGACAGCATGTGATGGACATCGAAGGGAAAACAAATCACAGAGCTTGTGTGTGTGTGTGCGTGCGTGCGTGTGTGTGTGTGTGTATGTGGTAATATTTAGAGGAAAAAAAACTGAATTTTCTAGATTAAAGTGGTAAATTTCAGAGAATAAAAGAGAATAAACTCAAATTATTAAATTACAAAGACACAAATTCCTGAGAAAAAAATCTGAAATTCTGAGGTCAGGTTCATAAATTTATGAGCAAAAAAACTTGGATATTCTCTGAAACTGAAGTGGCGGATTCATGAGGAAAAACTCACAAATTTGTAAAGTCTATAAAGTTTTTGAGGACTTTTTGAAATTGGGGGTGGAGTGAAAAAAAAAAAAAACACCTCCTCCTCCTCCGCCGGGGAAAATAGTCCCTAAGCAGGGAAACGTTTTGCTTTCCACAGCCGATCATCAGCTGTGTGGTTTCTGAATGTTGAGGAAGCAGAACATTATGAGGCGGCTGCTTCAAACACAGACTCACAGTCTGACTCTGAGCTGTGAAATCTTTATTGATAAAATGTTTGTTGACGTGGAAAATGAGAGCGGGACAAACCTTTAACATCACTGGGATGGATTTTTTTTAACACCTGGGATTAAAAAACGTCCTGTAGGTCGACAGCAAGATGTCCCACTGTGGAAACACACACACACACACACACACACACACACACACACACACACACAGGTGTTCAGGTGTTCCAGAGTCTGCTGGGCCGCCGGCTGTGGCTGGAGGCCCAGGTGTGTGTGTGTGTGTGTGTGTGTGTGTGTGTTTGCCAATGGAGACGTGTGTAGAAATATCTGTCCCATTCACAGCAACACTAAAGCAGAGCATCAATAGAGAACACACACACACACACACACACACACACTCTCACACACACACACACACACACACACAGAGTCAGCGGCGGTCCTGCTTGGTTCAGCTTTCTGTTGTCGTCAGTCAGCTGACTGACAGGAAGTGGCAGACAGGAAGTGAGCCACTTTGCCTCAGCAGGTCTTGGGGTCGGGGGTCAAGCCTGTGGGGGGTTTGTGACGGGACGCTCTCCGTACAGCAGGTGGCGCTCCGGACACTCAAAGGCCAAATTCTGCATGTGTTGTGTGTGTGTGTGTGTGTGTGTGTGAAGCACATGGCAGAGGTCACACCTGGGCCCTGTCCCATGCAGCTGGATTATCATCCCCGGGGTTTCTCTTAGTTTTCTGACTTCACTCAACCAGACATCCACAATCCGGATTTTGGGTCCCACAAAGCCAGTTATCAGCTCGCTAACTGAACCCAGGCTTTTCCAGTCTAGATCTGTGCGCTCACATGCAAAGGGCGGAGTTTGCTGCATACGACCAATCACAGACAAGGAAAAATTTGCGTGTTCAGTAAATGAATGTGTCTCCCACTCAGCCGTACACTCCTGCAGAGGAACTGGCCCTCTCTCACAGTGAGGGGCGACCCTCGCTGGGCCGCTGCCCTCAGTTTGAGTTTCAGCAGAATCGTCACTTTGATTCAACTGGTTTTGATATTTCATTTTATAAAGCCTCTGACGCCTCGTGTTTATTCTGCTGGTTAAAATATTATTTCGCTGTCACTTAAAGACAGTAAAGCATTTGGCACCATGTGGACTTTTCAGGGCAGCCAGCCTAAATACTAAATATGAGCAAACTAATGGAAACCTGAAGGAGCCCAGAGGCTGGCCTGGATTTTATCAGGCTTTTATTTAACCCTCTGAATTAAATTCCCCTCATTTATTTTCAAAAATATTTTTAAAAATCACTACATCAGTCTACATGATCAATTTTTGGTTGGACAGTGTAGAGTCATGAGTAAAAAAAAAACAAGAATTCCTTCTTCCTCTTCTCTTCAAACTTGAAAAAATGTGAGAAAAACAAACAGAATTAAAATAAGAAGTCTAAGTAAAATGTATTAATTTTATAAAAGAAGAAGAAAGGGAAAAAAAATCGTCAGCCTAACTTGGGAAAAAAGGAGCACAAGTTGTGCACCTCGATCCTCTGGGCTCTCAGCCAATGGGCAGGCCATTTTCCCAGAGAGCTGATTGGTCAGTAGGTGGGGCTTTTCTACCTGCTGAGCTCTTATCCTGAACTCAGGTGAGGTGTTCAGCGTATGTTACCACGGCAACATACCCCGATTAAAAAGTAAACCACCTACTTGGTAGAGAAAACCCAGCAGGGTTACCTCACTAAGCCCACATCCAGCTGCAGGTCCAGGCCTCAGGTGTTGTGCGTCCAGGTGAATCCAGACGAGCCCTTTAACCCTTAAACAGCCGAGCAGATTCAGTGAGCGCCTGAACAGGAACCGACCTGACAATCAGAGAGATGAGCGACAAGTTACAAGGAAAAAGTAAAGTAACAAACCAGAACACACAACGACATGATCAGAAAAACAAACAAACAAGAAGTTGACCTGGAAATTTCCATAAAATAAAATAAAATAAAATAAAATGAATATTTTTTCCCGTAACATAATTTCAAAATATGTAGTTACATTTACAATTATACTAAAAAAATTCTGGATATTTTTCCTTCTTTCTCTCTCTCTCTCTCTCTCTCTCTCTCTCTCAACAAGTTTGACATAATAGTTTTTCTTTTTCTTTCTTTCTTTCTTTCTTTCTTTAGTTAAGTACCAAGTCATTTTCTTGTAATCTTTTCCTAATTATCTTGCAAATCTTCAGGTCATTTTCTTGTCAAGTTGCTCGCTGCCTTTTTTTCTGAGTTATTGAAAGAAATCTGCTTCTGTCTGTTCTGGGCAGCTTCCTGCACAGTGCTGGAGTTTACGTGATGACACTGAAGGCAACACGTAGGCTGTTTCAGGCCCTAAAGGACTCACAAATGACTGTCGAAAATAAATGACATATTATTGCTATTGTGGAAGATCTTATTGTCAGAATCATCGAGGTCGTTGATTGTTGCCCAGCCCTGGAGACCACACACACACACACACACACACACACACACACACACACACACACACTGGTGGTGGTGTCAGAGTTGTTTTGGGATTATTTCTCATCATGAATTCAGTGACGTCTTGCAGCCTGAACACTCAGAGGACCAGAGCTGTGTTCCACATTCGTCCTGTGTGTGTGTGTGTGTGTGTGTGTGTGTGTGTGTGTGTGTATGTGTGTGAGTGAGTGATGGATGTTTTAAAAAGTTAACACCGGTGTGTGTGCTCCGCTGGTCGGACTCAGGAGGACATCTGAAGACGGTGGCTTTGTTTTGATCAGTTCATACGCTGATTGATCGATCCGTTAATCAAAGAACTAATTGATGCATTAATCAATAATGAAAAATAATGAGCGGGTGCAGCTGATCAGACATTCCAGCTGTGTGTTGTGATTCCTGTTAAATCAACATGTAGGAGACTGACAGCTCTGTGTGTGTGTGTGTGTGTGTGTGTGTGTGTGTGTGTGCAGCAGGAGCACTGGTTTGAGAAAGCTCTGGGGGAGAAGAAAGGCTTCGTCATCAAGAAGATGAAGGAGGACGGAGCCTGTCTGTTCAGAGCCGTCGGTGAGACACACACACACACACACACACATACAGTAACACAGACACACAGACACACACACACACACACACACACACACACACAGTAACACAGACACACACACACACACACACACACACACACACACACACACAGACAAACAAAGCTGCCTTGATTTCTAGTTGAAGTGTAATTCCTGTTTTGACCAGCAGGTGTCAGTATTACAGTGTTTTCTGTTTGATCCACACCTTCTGAACACACACACACACACACACACACACACACACACACACACACACACACTGAACCGGTCCTACAGGCTGGTGTGTGTGTGTGTGTGTGTGTGTGTGTGTGTGTGTGTGTGTGTGTGTGTGTTTGTGTGTGTGTGTGTGTGTGTGTGTGTGTGTTACTGGTGTTACTGGTATTTGCTGTCCTGTTGGTGTGTGACGTCACCACGTACAGGATGTGACATCACTTCCTGTCCATCCTGTTCTGTGGGGTCTGCAGTGTTGACACACACACACACACACACACACACACACACACACAGCAGAGAGGAGCTTTACATTGATTCTCTCCAAAACAGGAGAAAAAAGCTTAAGAATTTCCCAGTAAAGTTGATCTGTTTATCTGTTTGTCTGCTAACGGCCCCCAAAGCAGCAAGAAATTACTAAGAAATACAAGAAAATGAAAAAGAGAAGGAAGACCAAAAAAACAAACAAACAAGTAAGCAAACAGACAAACAAACAAACAAACAGGGACACAACCTGAAACCAAATAGCAAAAAAAAAAAAAAAAAAAAAATCCTGAAAATTAAAACAAAACAAGAAAATGTCCTGGAATTTAGTGGAAGGGGAATTTTTTTTTCCTGTAACATAATTTTAAATCTATAATTGTAGTAATTACAAGAAATGACCTAAATATTCACAAAAGGACAAGTAAAAAAAACTGAAATAAACAAGGCGATGACCTGAAATAAATCAACCAGAAAAAATCCTGAAAATTATTATTAATAATAATAATAATAATAATAATAATAATAAAACTTGAAAAAAAGCCAAAAAAGTGTTTTCCCATGTTGAATAATATAATTATGATAATTTCAAGAAATTACCTAAAAATAGAAATGACCTGAAATTAAGAAACCACAAAATAATAAGTAATAAAATAATACCAAAAAAAAACTTTTCTGTTTCTGTTTGGCTCATTTCCAGGTCGTTTTCTGGACCTTTTTTATTTTTTTTACTAACTTCCTGCAGATTTTCAGGTCATTTCTTGCTGAGTTGCTCAGCGCCTTTTCCCCTCATATTTCTGAGAGAAATCCAGTCAGTTTGCTCAATACAGTGTAAATATGATGACATCACATCGCACTGTTCTGATCAAAAAGTTCTCCTCCCAGAGCGAGCAGTGGGCTTTCAGAGCTGCCACATCACTCCTCCTCCCTTTCCTCCATTCATTCCACTACGATATGAACATGAACTTTCAGAGCCTTCACACTTTCTTCACTCCAGTTTTCCATCAGCCCAATAAAGTCCTCCACATGAGTTTTCCTAAAAGCAGCAGCACTGTTGGCTTTTCAGGACTTTTTCCACACTGAAACGCTCCCTCCTCCTCCTCCTCCTCCTCCTCCTCCTCCTCCGGGGAAAATAGTCCCTAAACGTTTTGCTTTCCACAGCCAATCATCAGCTGTGTGGTTTCTGAACATTATAAGGCGGCTGCTTCAACCACAAACTCACATTTTGACTCTTTGCTTTGTAATCTTTATCAGGTGTTGATGATGGTATTGATGATATTGATGATATTGATTGATTGGTTTGATGGTAAGTTCTGATGGAAAAGGACAGAAAGATGTGATGTAATCCGTTTCTTCCAACCTCATCCAGCAGAGGGTGCTGCACCGAGAGGGACTGCTCACTTTCACATCCTCATGTTTCACTGTGACCCACATACACACACACACACACACACACACACACACACACACACACACAGGCCCATTCAGAGTATCCAGGTTACGTGTCATATATCAGATATCATATTTCTGTGGTCATGTCATCATTGTGTGTGTGTGTGTGTGTGTGTGTGTGTGTGTGTGTGTGTGTGTGTGTGTGTGTGTGTGTGTGTGTCCAGTGAGAGGTGAGCAGGCCCGTCCTTATGTAAGAGTCCGCTCTCTGTTCTATTCAGTCCAGTTCTGCTCTCTCTCCCCTTTGATTTCTGATTTTTTTTCTCTTCTGTTCTATTTTCTGAAGCTCATTTCCTCGCCAAGGCTCTCATTTCACAGAAACCAGTCTGACACACACACACGCACACACGCACGCACACACACACACACGCACACGCACACACACACTCACACACTGAGGTGGGTTTTGTTCGGTGACGGGTTGTTGAAGCTGTTTTCACACCCAACCTGTCACTTTTTGTTTCGACTGTCCAGGTGTGTGTGTGTGTGTGTGTGTGTGTGTGTTTATGCAGGGTCAGGGTGCCTCTCTCCTCTCTCACAGTGAACACAGTGTCAGTTTCGATATCTAGCGTTGGTAACACTTTACAGTAAGAGTACAACAATTATCGTTAGTTGATGCCGTAATAAACATGAAGTGACAGGTAATAAACATGAAGTGACAGGTAATAAACATGAAGTAACAGGTTATAAACATGAAGTGACAGGTAATAAACATGAAGTGATAGGTAATAAACATGAAGTAACAGGTAATAAACATGAAGTGATAGGTAATAAACATGAAGTAACAGGTAATAAACATGAAGTGACAGGTAATAAACATGAAGTGATAGGTAATAAACATGAAGTGACAGTTAACTAACCGTAAACTAATGTGTCTGAGAATCATGTACTAATGCTGTTCATGCTAAGGTATTAATTTATATGTTATTTAAGGGTTATTGTAGATATTATTAACATCAGTAAATGCCATAATAATCTTTAACTAATAGTTAATTAACCATTACGACATTAACTAACATTAACTAACGTTAATTGTTGTGCTCTTATTGTGAAGTGTTAGTGCTTCCTCACACACACACACATACAGTACAGGCCAAAAGTTTGGACACACCTTCTCATTCAATGCGTTTTCTTTATTTTCATGACTATTTACATTGTAGATTCTCACTGAAGGCATCAAAACTATGAATGAACACGTGGAGTTATGTACTTAACAAAAAAAGGTGAAATAACTGAAAACATGTTTTATATTCTAGTTTCTTCAAAATAGCCACCCTTTGCTCTGATTACTGCTTTGCACACTCTTGGCATTCTCTCGATGAGCTTCAAGAGGTCGTCACCTGAAATGGTTTTCACTTCACAGGTGTGCCTTATCAGGGTTAATTAGTGGAATTTCTTGCTTTATCAATGGGGTTGGGACCATCAGTTGTGTTGTGCAGAAGTCAGGTTACTACACAGCCGACAGCCCTATTGGACAACTGTTAAAATTCATATTATGGCAAGAATCAATCAGCCAACTAAAGAAAAACGAGTGGCCATCATTACTTTAAGAAATGAAGGTCAGTCAGTCCGGAAAATTGCAAAAACTTTAAATGTGTCCCCAAGTGGAGTCGCAAAAACCATCACACATGAGGACCGACCCAGGAAAGGAAGACCAAGAGTCACCTCTGCTTCTGAGGACAAGTTCATCCGAGTCACCAGCCTCAGAAATGGCAAGTTAACAGCAGCTCAGATCAGAGAGCAGATAAATGCCACACAGAGTTCTAGCAGCAGACCCATCTCTAGAACAACTGTTAAGAGGAGACTGCGCCAATCAGGCCTTCATGGTCAAATAGCTGCTAGGAAACCACTGCTAAGGAGAGGCAACAAGCAGAAGAGATTTGTTTGGGCCAAGAAACACAAGGAATGGACATTAGACCAGTGGAAATCTGTGCTTTGGTCTGATGAGTCCAAATTTGAGATCTTTGGTTCCAACCGCCGTGTCTTTGTGAGACGCAGAAAAGGTGAACGGATGGATTCCACATGCCTGGTTCCCACTGTGAAGCATGGAGGAGGAGGTGTGATGGTGTGGGGGTGTTTTGCTGGTGACACTGTTGGGGATTTATTCAAAATTGAAGGCACACTGAACCAGCATGGCTACCACAGCATCCTGCAGCGACATGCCATCCCATCCGGTTTGCGTTTTGTAGCTCTCTTCACATCATGACAGACACAGGTCGTTCTTCTAAAACAGGCGTTTATTGCTTGGACATTTCTTGCATCTCGTCCCTGCACGTCTTGCTCACGCCGTGAGAACTGTATTTATATCAACAAACATATCACAAACACGCATAAGCGGCACGTTAGCATGTAAATAAAATACAAATAAGACGCACAGCGCCGGTAAAATAAAGATAGTTAAAGTTAAAACAACAATAATACCTCGTTGGCCGCTTGATGTGAAAAGAGGTTGAAATCCATAAAAGTCCTTAGAAAGTCTCTTTAGAGTCCCTTTGTTGTCTGTTTTTAGCTTCAGACGTTGACATGACATAGGTGAATGAAAACAACGGAGCTTCACTGCAACATGTGCAGCCTGCCTCAACACAGTGCCATCAAATTTACCGTAGTGACAACACAACTGGGAACATTAGTTCCGACCATGAAATGCACAGTATTTATAATGAACTAATAACATTTTTATCTGTTTTTTAACACACCAATTTTACATTTTAATGAGATTATTTATTTATTTATTAATTGTTTACCAATTATTTAACTTATTATATGCATAATGAACTCAAATTTTATGCAGCACTTACACTCCCACCAAATCACTCATTAACTTGAATGTGGGATTTTCCTTTTAAACAAAACTGAGAATTAACAAAACATTTCAAGTGTGAATGCATATAGCCTCATGTGCTACTTAATTGGCTTCAAGTAAGGTGACCACTTTGTGAATGGGTCTTTCAAGATGAACTGATCTGGTAAGTGTTTTTCCTTTGTCAAGAATTGTATCAGTGACAAGAAGCTTCAGCTTTCGTACCATGCCATCTGCACTGGGGAAAACTTCCATAACTCTGGCGAGTTTCCATTCATTTCTTGGAGAGCTATCATCTTGTAGGATCACAATATCATTCACTCGTGAGTTTCGTGTTGGCTTTTGCCATCTCTGTCGTTGCTGGAGGTTTAGCAGGTATTCCCGTTTCCACCTTTGCCAAAATTCATTGGCCAAGAATTGCACTCTTTTCCACCTTTTGCAGAGGTAAAGGTCTTCCTGGCAGAACTGTCCGGGAGGTGGCAGAATAATTGATGATTTCATGGTTAATAAGTGGTTTGGAGTGAGAGGTTCTGGTCCTGTGGGATCATGAAGGTGTTCAACACTTAGTGGCCTGCTGTTGATTATAGCCATTGTTTCATAAAGAAACGTCCTCAGAGTTGTGGTATCGAGTCTGCTTGTGCACTTATCAAGCATGGCAGTCAGGATACTGCGGATAGTTCTAATCTGGCGCTCCCAGACTCCGCCCATATGGCTAGCCGATGGGATGTTGATCACAAATTCACAACCAAACGCTCGTTGACGTTCTTGATCCATTCCCTTGAGCAACTCAGAAAGCACTCTCCTGGCACCCATGAAATTTGTTCCCTGATCGCACCTTAATTGCCGAACAGGTCCTCTGATGGCTATGAATGTTCGAAGAGCATTCATGAATGCGTCTGTAGTTAAGTCATCTAGTGTCTCTATATGTACTGCTCTGGAGCACAAGCAAGTAAACAGTAATCCATAACGTTTTAATTCCTTTCTTCCCTCCTTTACAATGAAGGGGCCAAAGCAGTCAAGGCCACAGTACGTGAAGGGAGGGGATGCTTCAGTTCTCTCTTCAGGCAGATTAGCCATTTGTTGAACTTCAGTAGTTCTGCGGTATCTCCTACATTTTACGCATTTGTAAATATGTGAAGAGACCATGCTTCCACATCCTAAAATCCATATTCCATTTGCACGCAGTTGGTTCATAGTCATGCCCCTACCTTGGTGATGTACGCGCTCATGGTGATGTTTAATGAGCAGGGTTGACACATGAGATTTCTTGGGAAGTATTGCTGGGTGTTTCACATCATGGTGCAAGGTTGATTGGGATAGTCGTCCTCCCACCCTAAGGACACTGTTATTATCCAGGAATGCATTCAACTGATGTAACTTGTTGCGCTTATTCATGGTGAGTTCCTTCTGGAGCTTGAGTTTCTGGATTTCTTCGGCGAAGGCATCTTCTTGCACTAACTTAATGATGAAAATTTCAGCTTCCTTTCTTTCTTCCAGGTTAGTTGTTTCATTTGTTCTTGATTGCAGTCCCTTAAATTCTCTGACAAATCTTTTGAGTCTGGCCACCGCTCTTACAACTCTGAACCAGTCAGAAAATTTGGTAAAACGATGTGTCATCTTATTCACTTCCTCTGCCTTGATTGCATGAGGATAGGCCTTGCGAAGCTCAGGGTCGGTTGTCTCAACTTCTCCCACCATTTCCTCTTCACATGGCAGATTTTGTTGCCAAAGGAAGTTGGGTCCTTTCAGCCAGCTGGACTCTTTCAGCTGGATTGCAGTCATTCCCCTTGAGGCACAGTCAGCAGGGTTGTTTTCAGAGCTTACATGTCGCCATTGTTCAGGGTTTGTACTCAATCTTATGCGTTGAATCCTATTGGCCACAAATATGTGAAATCTCTTGGCATCGTTGTTCACATAGCCAAGGACTACCTTAGAGTCAGTCCAGTAGTACTCTTGCAAGTCTTCAATTTCAAGTTCCCTTTTGATGATGTCGGCATTGCGAACTGAGGTCACAGCTGATGACAATTCGAGTCTTGGGATGGTTGTCAATTTGGTCGGGGCTACTCTTGCCTTACCCATAACAAGAGAACAACTGATCTGTCCTGTATCACCTGTTGCTCGAAGATATGAACATGCACCATATCCACTGAGGCTTGCATCAGAAAAACTGTGAAGCTCGTATCTTCTGACCTCACCAAAGTTTGGTGGAAGGTAGTTTCTTGATATCTTAAGGGCTGCCAAGTGAGGCAGATCTCTAAGCCATGATTCCCATTGGAGCCGAATGTGATCAGGAAGATCTTCATCCCATCCTAATTTATCCCTGCATAGGGCCTGAAGAATCTGTTTGCCGACCAGTATGAAGGGGGCCACAAACCCTAGCGGGTCAAATACGGAGGCAACTGTTGATAGAACCCCTCTCCTTGTCAGTGGATTTTCCTTAACTACAACTCTGAATTGGAACTCATCCACTTCGACGCACCACTGTACTCCAAGTGCTCGCTCGATGTGAAATTCTCCGAGAGCCATGTCTAGATCCTTGGTTTGGGCACGTTCTTCAGGTGGTATTGCTGCAACCACATCTTTGTCATTGGAAACAAACTTGTGCAGTCTAAGATTTCCTGTTCTGCACAAGGCTCTTGACTCTTCTACCAGACGTATGGCTTCAGCAGGTGACCTCACGCTCGTTAAGCCATCGTCGACATAAAAGCTTCTCTGAATGAACTTGATAGCTTGTTCACTAAATTTTCCATGACCTTGTGATGCGAGATGTTTGAACCCAAAGTTGGAGCAACCAGGGGAAGAAGCTGCTCCAAAAAGGTGCACCTTCATTCTGTACACTGAGGGTTCGGAATCCAGATCGCCATTGTCCCACCAGAGGAACCTTAGGTAATCTTGGTGTTCCTTAGCCACATGAAACTGGTGAAACATTCTTTTGATGTCGCACATTATGGCTACTGGACCCTTTCTGAATCGACACAGCACTCCGACTAAAGTGTTAGTCAGGTCTGGCCCGGTTAAGAGATGATCATTTAGAGAGGTTTCTTGGTAGTGTGCTGAACAATCGAAAACCACACGGATCTTCCCAGGTTTGTGGGGGTGATAGACTCCGTGGTGCGGGATATACCATACTGGTTGGTTATCGAGTTCAGGCTGCGGGACTTTCTCAGCATCTCCTCTACTTATAATGTCATTCATAAAATGGACATAATCCTCATAATATTGCTCATTTCTCCTGAGTCGTCGCTCTAGTGAGGCAAGTCTATGAATTGCACATTGTTTGTTGTCTGGGAGATTGGGTGTCTCCGTCTTGAAGGGGAGTGGGAGTTCATAATGGCCATCTTCCTTTTGCCTTATGCTTTCTTTCAACTTTGACAAGAAGAGAAGATCTTCCTGTGAGACTGGGTTATTGTCTGCAGTATGATCTGTGAAATCGGACTCCAAAGCCTTGATTATATCTGTTGGACCAATCTCTTTGACCTGAATTCTGCATGCAAAGTGTACTTCTCTCTTTAGGTCAACAGATGGCTGTATAGCAGGTGTCACTTCTTGCACTAAGATTCTGTGACTGATTCCTATTGCATCACCATAGTCACTTGCTGGATTTGAGCAGCCAACAATGCTCCAGCCAAGATCAGTCCGCTGTGCATATGGCTGATTCTCATCCCCAGTCAGGATCTCCTTTGGGAGAAGGGCTTGTTGGCAATTATAGCCAATAAGCAGGCCCACTTCGCAGTCCAATGGTGGGGGAATCTTGTCTGACAGTTGTTTCAGATGAGGCCATTTCAGAGCCGTTTCAGAAGTTGGAATGTGGGACCTGTCTGCTGGAATGAATTCGCGTGTGAACAGTGATGGCAATGGAATCCTTTTCTCCAGGTTGTATCCTCTCACTTGTAGATTTGTTAGTTTCTGGCAGGGTATTATTGTTGACCTTGCAGACATTGTAGATAACTGCAAGCTAGCTTTCACTTTGTTTGTGTCGAGGTCTTGAGCTACTTGGTCCAGAATGAAAGATGTATCACTCTGTGTGTCTAGGAGTGCATAGACAAGAATTTCCTGATCTGGCCGTGTAATGGGTGAGACCCAGACCGGTACGATTGAGGAGGTGTATGTGCTTGGGCCCTTCTGTATGACTCTGTTGGTAGTTGCTATTGCAGCAGTTTCTTTGGGTTCCACCTTGTCCCTTGAATTACAGTCTCCTCTAAGAGGTGCTGACCTTTGATGTTCTTTGAAATTGTCATCATGTAGACATGTTGGATGTCTCTTTTGACACCGTTCACATGTGCTCCTATTGTCACATCTCCTTGAGTGGTGACCGGTTTTTAAACATCCAAAACAAAGTTTCTCTCCTTGTACAAACTTGACACGCTCTTGAACTGTCTTTTCACCAAACTTTCTACACTTGGCAAGAACGTGTCCTGTCCTTTTGCAGAATGTGCATGATGGAATGTCACTCTGTGTTGTATTTGTAGACAGTGTCTTTGCTTGAATGGTTTGACTTCGTGGATGCTTTGGCTTCTCACCTTCCAGACTCTTGAGGGCTTGTATTGAGGATATAGGATCACAAGCAAGATCTGCTTCCTTTGACAGGAAGTCAACAAATACTTTGAAAGGTGGGTAACCTATATCTGCTTGTCTAGCCTCCATTACTATACGGTTCCATCTGGATACCAGCCAATCTGGCAATTTCAGCAGAATTTTTTGACTTTCACTACAGTCATTAAGAACTTCCAATGTCTTGATGTGGGGTATTGCAGCCTCACAGCCCTTAAGGAAATCTGCGAATTCTCTCAGCTCGTAGCCATCCTTAGAGGTTATCTTAGGCCATCCATGCAGCTTGTCTCTGAAACATTTCCCAATTATGAATGGGTCTCCAAAGCGTTTTTCTAACAGCTGCCAAGCTGAGTCATATGCTGCTTCAGTGCCTAGTAGGAAAAATCCTTCAACAGCTTTCCTTGCAGTGCCACCTAAGTACTTTCTTAAGTAATACAGTTTTTCATTCTTTGGAATGTTTTTCCTGTCAATTAGTGTGTTGAAAGACAGTTGCCAGTCTTTGAATTTCAAGGGATCTCCAGTGAACAATGAAGGCTCAGGTGTTGGAAGACGATTAGCACTTATGGCTTCTGCTAGCACGTTGACCAAATCAGAGCTATTCTGCACTTGAGGCATGGGTGCTGGCTGCAGTCCTTGGAGACTAGGAGCTTGGTTTGTAACTGGTAAAGACTGTGGAATGAATGGTGGACTTGAGGCGTTAAGAACATGAAAGTCTCCTGTTGGTTCAATATCATGCAACAAATCAATCACTTCAGAGTTTTCTTCAGCTTGGTTGTAGACCTTTACTCGAGCTCGTGCAGCATTCAACTTCTTCATCTCTTCTAGACGGTTAAGCTTTCTACGTTTGTCTTGTATTGCTTGTTGTCTAGCTAAGTTCTCAGACTCGAGTTTTTGAAGTTCTATTTCTTCCCTTTCTTGTTCGTCCAATACTGCCAAAACTTCTTGGGACGCGGCAACTTCAGCCGCAGCCTCACTTCTTTTGACTGAGTGGATGCTGGAGTGGGTAGAACCACATCTTGATCGACGAAGCACAGGTGGCTTTGATAAAGAACCTGTTGAATCTAGGATGGATCCAACATCAGGCCAAGGATCTTCCTCTTCATCTGTTGTTTGCTCTTTAAGTTGTCTTTCTGCCTTTCGGATAATAAAATCTGAAAACGATATGCAGGTATCTACTCTGCGCCGTAGTTCTGTATCGGGAGCTTGAAAACGACGTAACTCCTCATAAATAACCTTTACATCAGAACAGGTGCCTTTCACGTTCCCAATCAGCTCATTCAATTCCTCTTTGGAAGCCTCATCAGTCAATATTTCTCTCCCAATTCTTGCATGATACCTCCACTTCTCATAGATGATTCTGTACCGACGTTGTACACTCTTCAGCCTTTCTTCTTGAAACCCTACTCCTTTTTCTGTAAGTGTTCGGGTTCTTTCACTTCTTCGTAGTCTTTCCACTTCTGCAGATTCAGTATCTGTAGCTTCAGGTTGGGTTGATGGTAGAACATTGGTGCGGCATGTCTCAGCGCTTGTGTCAGACATCTTGAAATAACTTGAATGGCTATGAAAGTGTGTAGCTATTGAGCTTTGAGTTGGATTTCTGTGTTTTGTACACGTGAGCTACGTTTGGCCTAAATATGAATATCTATGAAGGTTATTAGTACCTGAATACCCCTCAATATTGCATAAAGATAACTCTTTTAGCATTTAAACTCATATAGATTTCAGGTTCAGTTCAATTTCAAAACAAATATGAGAAAATTAAGAATTACTCGACACAAGATGCAAACAAAACCTCAGTTGCAGATTAAATATGCTTAGAAATGCATTAAATCACTTATACTTTGCACACAAAAATATTTTTGAACCAAAAGAGTGACTCTTTAAATTTTCTTAAGTGGCCCTTTAAACCTTCAAAATGGAGAAAAACACATATATAAACCTTAATTTAAGAGAAAATGTGTTTTGAAGTGTCTTAAATCACTTACTGTTCACACAAAACAAAAGGTTTCACATCAATGGAGTGACCCTTTAAATTAGTCTAAATAGCTCTTTGACTTGGTTACCCTTCATAAATGTAGATTTAATAATTTAATTTCAACTTAAACAACGTTCCTTCCTGTAGTCTCTACTGAAAATTGTTTACTTGCTTATGAATTAAGTTTGCTTATGGAAGTGTATTTACCTTTTAAACCTTGTAGCGTGTAACACACACAACACCAGCACATTAGATTTATCCCCAAACACATAGGCTATAACACAATATGCAAGGTTAGTAGAGCTGAGTCTTTAGTTGCAATTTCCAAGTTGAGCCACTTCTCACACCGCTTTAACTTTAAGGATATGGTAGAGCGCTTCTGGCGTTGGCTTGAAAACTTGCGTCTTTGACACAGTCTAATCGCCGTTGTTTACGGTTGCTATGACGACCGTCCGTGATGGGCTTTGCTTATCTGATGCCGGTTCCTCATTGTGCCGTTACGCCGCTGTGGTCTTGTCGTCTCTCCTACCCGTGTTGAGCAGGCGAGTTCTCACTGTAGCTCTCTTCACATCATGACAGACACAGGTCGTTCTTCTAAAACAGGCGTTTATTGCTTGGACATTTCTTGCATCTCGTCCCTGCACGTCTTGCTCACGCCGTGAGAACTGTATTTATATCAACAAACATATCACAAACACGCATAAGCGGCACGTTAGCATGTAAATAAAATACAAATAAGACGCACAGCGCCGGTAAAATAAAGATAGTTAAAGTTAAAACAACAATAATACCTCGTTGGCCGCTTGATGTGAAAAGAGGTTGAAATCCATAAAAGTCCTTAGAAAGTCTCTTTAGAGTCCCTTTGTTGTCTGTTTTTAGCTTCAGACGTTGACATGACATAGGTGAATGAAAACAACGGAGCTTCACTGCAACATGTGCAGCCTGCCTCAACACAGTGCCATCAAATTTACCGTAGTGACAACACAACTGGGAACATTAGTTCCGACCATGAAATGCACAGTATTTATAATGAACTAATAACATTTTTATCTGTTTTTTAACACACCAATTTTACATTTTAATGAGATTATTTATTTATTTATTAATTGTTTACCAATTATTTAACTTATTATATGCATAATGAACTCAAATTTTATGCAGCACTTACACGTTTAGTTGGACCATCATTTATTTTTCAACGGGACAATGAGCCCAAACACACCTCCAGGCTGTGTAAGGGCTATATGACCAAGAAGGAGAGTGATGGAGTGCTGCGGCAGATGACCTGGCCTCCACAGTCACCGGACCTGAACCCAATCCAGATGGTTTGGGGTGAGCTGGACCGCAGAGTGAAGGCAAAGGGGCCAACAAGTGCTAAACACCTCTGGGAACTCCTTCAAGACTGTTGGAAAACCATTTCAGGTGACTACCTCTTGAAGCTCATCGAGAGAATGCCAAGAGTGTGCAAAGCAGTAATCAGAGCAAAGGGTGGCTATTTTGAAGAAACTAGAATATAAAACATGTTTTCAGTTATTTCACCTTTTTTTGTTAAGTACATAACTCCACATGTGTTCATTCATAGTTTTGATTCCTTCAGTGAGAATCTACAATGTAAATAGTCATGAAAATAAAGAAAACGCATTGAATGAGAAGGTGTGTCCAAACTTTTGGCCTGTACTGTACATGCCGGTGTGATTGACAGCTGCTGACATTGTGTGTGTTGGCAGAAACCATATTAAAGGAATATTCCAGCGAAATCCCCTTTTCTTCTCCCGGCTCCCTCAAACTGAGTCCAGATGTTGGACACCATCTCCACCTCTGGACGTCCAGCGGTTTACTTCCTATGGCTAGCATTTCCTGTTAGCTTAGCATAAAGACTTGAAGTCTATGGGAGCCGTTAGCCTGGCTCCTTCCAGCAGCTCTGAGGCGTCTGACTCACACAGAGCTGAAATAAGGTTTAATTTTTTCAGCCTGATCATCAGCCAGGACTGATGACTGGACGATCAATACTTTATACCCTAACAGCCAGAGGAGGACAGAGTACTACACACTGCTGCTCCTGTAGAAGTACTGTTCCTCTGCTGGTATGTGACTGCAGTAGAAGTAGAAGTACTGTTCCTCTGCTGGTATGTGACTGCAGTAGAAGTAGAAGTAGTGCAGTAAAAATGTCCTGCAGTAAAAGTCCAAAGTGTCTCATGTCAAATGTCCTGGCAGTAAAAGTGACTGAGCTCCTTTTTCCAAACAGTAACTGTGTTAGCTGGGATCTTTTCCAGAGAACACGCTGCACACTGCATGCTTTTAAAGGGACATTACACTAAAACTGAGGTGTATAAACGCTGTCATCCCCAGTGTGAGCGTTCAGACGTGTAAACACACACACTGAGTGTGTGTTGCAGCAGTGACGGACAGTTCTGATGCGGTGCGGTGACACTGAACTGCTAGAACTTCATTACCCAGAATTCCTTGGGAGCAGTGTGTAGGGCAGAGCACACTCTGTCCCAGTGACACACACACACACACTTTTCCTCCAGACGTTACGAAACCCGTCTGACGTCACGGCGGACCTCTGTGGCAAACGACGCCGTCTGATTGGACGGCGGCGGGGGTCCCGGCCTCGCTGATAACTCCCACAATGCACGGCGAGCTGTGCTTTATCAAAATGAGGCCGCGTTGCCGCGCCGACGGTGATAACTTGTGTTTTCAGCTTTTTGTTCTCATTCAGCTCAAGACAGGACACACTGTTCAGCTGTGTGTGTGTGTGTGTGTGTGTCTTACTGGTATAGAATGCTGACAGCTGATTGGTGGACTCCTGTGTGATGTCATAGCTGATAGACACGTAGACTGTGAGTCACTCAGCTGCTTCAGACTGGTTTTACTCTCTGTGTGTGTGTGTGTGTGTGTGTGTGTGTGTGTGTGTGAGAACCAGGTTGCAGACTGAGGACTTGAAATTCATTTTTAGTTCAGTCAGTTAGTTTTTCCTGCACATTTTGCCAAATCAAAAAATGAGTGAAATTTCAAACATGTGACTGAAAGTCTCCCTGTTTGCTGGATCAGCGTTTTATCGCGTAAACAGAGATTTGGTTGGTCGGTCATAACAAACTGGTTGCCCGTAGCAACGGTCAGTCGATCAGACTGTGGCAGATTCATTCGCGTCAGAACACCTGAGTGTTTGTTTTCCTGACGTGTACTTGTAGCTTGAGTTCCTCTGTGCTCTGTGGCGGCGGCACGTCTCCGCCTGTCACTCATCAGAGGCCGTCGTTACGTAACGTCTGCCGGCGCCTCGGCCGTCTGCCCCAGAACGCCACAGGAGGCGGCCGGCCAACCACAGGCCGCCTCCGTCCGCCGCTGATGACCCACTGTGCACGTGCGTGGTGGCTGTGATGTCAGAGGTGTGCACGTGAAGCCTGGAGTGTGTAAATGTGCCGTGCTCCCCTCTGCCCACCGTGCACTGTGGCTCCATTTACTGTAACTGCGTGTGTGTGTGTGTGTGTGTGTGTGTGTGTGTGTGTGTCCAGACAGTGTGTTACAAGTGGAATCTCCACAGTTTCTTCATCAGTCTGGCTGCTCAGCTCAGCTTGGTGTGTGTGTGTGTGTGTGTGTGTGTGTGTGTGTGTGTGTGTGTGTGTGTTTCCTCATCAGTCTGCGACCTGAGCTCCAGTCTGCGGCGACACACAGCGTGTCACTTCTGGTTTTGGTGGAGTTTCCCTTTTAAAGTGAAAAGCATCTGATCATCACGGTGTAATGGTGTGTGTGTGTGTGTGTGTGTGTGAGAGACAGAGCAAACACACATCACTCAGTTTTTCTGACTTATCCTCAGACACAGCGCCCCCTGCAGCGTTCGCTAAACGTGGAAACTGAACAGGTAGAAACGGCGTGGGCCTTCGGTTCACAGCAAATCAGAGGTGGCTCGTGTTGCCATAGCAACAGCTGTAGCGTTCACTGATGCCACGGCGGCGACAGGAAAGTTTGTTTGCATAACTTTATTGAAAGGTGTCTATGGATATTCTCATTTATCCAGGTCATCTTTCTCTTTTGGGCAAATTGAATCGTAGGCAGCTGGACTGTGTTTGTCTCAGGAAGACGTTTGGCCTCTTATCCAAGGGGCTTCATCAGGTCATCGGTCTCTCTAGTCCGCACTAGTCTGACAAAGACAGTGGAGTGAGGTCCAGGTATGTGCATGAACTGATGAAGCCCCTGGAATAAGAGGCCAAATGTCTTCCTAGGACAAACACAAGTCCAGTTGCCTACGATTCAGTTTGCCCAAAGAGGTTTGTTGAAACGTGCACGGTGCCGTCAGCAGCAGCTGCTGTTGGTGGATCTCACACAAGCTGCTAATAAAGTTATCTGAGAAAGATCAGAGCAGGCCGACGTTAACGTGAGCTCATCAGACGTGAACAACACACGAGCTGTCAGCCACACACACTCAGCAGCCGAGCAACTACAGGGATGTTACGGGATATCACAGGAATATCACAGGGATGTCACAGGAATATCACAGGGATGTCACAGGGATGTCACAGGGATGTCACAGGGATGTCACAGGAATATCACAGGGATGTCACAGGGATGTCACAGGGATATCACAGGGATATCACAGGGATGTCACAGGGATGTTACAGGGATATCACAGGGATGTCACAGGGATGTCACAGGAATGTCACAGGAATGTCACAGGGATGTCACAGGGATGTCACAGGGATGTCACAGGAATGTCACAGGAATGTCACAGGGATGTCACAGGAATATCACAGGAATGTCACAGGGATATCACAGGGATATCACAGGGATGTCACAGGGATGTTACAGGGATGTTACAGGGATATCACAGGGATATCACAGGGATGTCACAGGGATGTTACAGGGATGTTACAGGGATGTTACAGGGATGTCACAGGGATGTCACAGGGATGTTACAGGGATATCACAGGGATATCACAGGGATGTTACAGGGATATCACAGGGATATCACAGGGATATCACAGGAATATCACAGGGATGTCACAGGGATGTCACAGGGATATCACAGGGATGTCACAGGAATGTCACAGGGATGTCACAGGAATATCACAGGGATGTCACAGGGATATATCACAGGGATATATCACAGGAATATCACAGGGATGTCACAGGGATGTCACAGGGATGTCACAGGAATATCACAGGAATGTCACAGGGATGTCACAGGGATATCACAGGAATGTCACAGGGATGTCACAGGGATGTTACAGGGATGTTACAGGGATATCACAGGGATGTCACAGGGATGTTACAGGGATATCACAGGGATGTCACAGGGATGTCACAGGGATGTCACAGGAATATCACAGGGATGTCACAGGGATGTTACAGGGATATCACAGGGATGTCACAGGGATGTTACAGGGATATCACAGGGATGTCACAGGGATGTCACAGGGATGTCACAGGAATATCACAGGAATGTCACAGGGATGTTACAGGGATATCACAGGGATGTCACAGGGATGTTACAGGGATATCACAGGGATGTCACAGGGATGTCACAGGGATATCACAGGGATGTTACAGGGATATCACAGGGATATCACAGGGATATCACAGGGATGTCACAGGAATATCACAGGGATATCACAGGGATGTCACAGGGATGTCACAGGGATGTCACAGGAATGTCACAGGGATGTCACAGGAATATCACAGGGATGTCACAGGGATATATCACAGGGATGTCACAGGGATATATCACAGGGATATATCACAGGAATATCACAGGGATGTCACAGGGATATATCACAGGAATATCACAGGGATGTCACGGGATATCACAGGGATGTCACAGGGATGTCACAGGGATATATCACAGGAATATCACAGGGATATCACAGGAATATCACAGGAATATCACAGGGATATATCACAGGAATATCACAGGGATGTAACAGGAATATCACAGGGATATCACAGGGATGTCACAGGGATGTCACAGGGATGTCACAGGAATATCACAGGGATGTCACAGGGATGTCACAGGGATGTCACAGGGATGTCACAGGGATGTCACAGGAATATCACAGGGATATCACAGGGATGTCACAGGGATATATCACAGGAATATCACAGGGATGTCACAGGGATATCACAGGAATATCACAGGGATGTCACAGGGATATCACAGGGATGTCACAGGGATATCACAGGGATGTCACAGGGATATATCACAGGAATATCACAGGGATGTAACAGGAATATCACAGGGATATCACAGGAATATCACAGGGATGTCACAGGGATGTTACAGGGATGTTACAGGAATATCAGGGATGTCACAGGGATGTCACAGGGATATCACAGGGATGTCACAGGAATATCACAGGAATATCACAGGGATGTCACAGGGATGTTACAGGGATGTTACAGGAATATCAGGGATGTCACAGGGATGTCACAGGGATATCACAGGGATGTCACAGGGATGTCACAGGGATATCACAGGGATGTCACAGGGATGTCACGGATATCACAGGGATGTCACAGGGATGTCACAGGGATATCACAGGGATGTTACGGGATATCAGGGATGTCACAGGGATATCACAGGGATATCACAGGGATGTCACAGGGATGTCACAGGGATGTCACAGGGATATCACAGGGATATCACAGGAATATCACAGGGATATCACAGGGATGTCACAGGGATGTTACAGGGATATCACAGGGATGTTACGGGATATCAGGGATGTCACAGGGATATCACAGGGATGTCACAGGAATATCACAGGGATGTCACAGGGATGTCACAGGGATATCACAGGGATATCACAGGGATGTTACAGGGATATCACAGGGATGTCACAGGGATGTCACAGGGATATCACAGGGATGTTACGGGATATCACAGGGATATCACAGGGATGTCACAGGAATATCACATGGATATCACAGGAATATCACAGGGATATCACAGGGATGTCACAGGAATGTTACGGGATATCACAGGGATGTTACGGGATATCACAGGAATGTCACAGGGATATCACAGGGATGTTACAGGGATATCACAGGAATATCACAGGGATATCACAGGAATATCACAGGGATATCACAGGGATGTCACAGGGATGTTACAGGGATATCACAGGGATGTTACGGGATATCAGGGATGTCACAGGGATATCACAGGGATGTCACAGGAATATCACAGGGATGTCACAGGGATGTCACAGGGATGTCACAGGGATATCACAGGGATATCACAGGGATGTTACAGGGATATCACAGGGATGTTACGGGATATCAGGGATGTCACAGGGATATCACAGGGATGTCACAGGGATGTCACAGGGATGTCACAGGGATGTCACAGGGATGTTACGGGATATCACAGGGATATCACAGGGATGTCACAGGAATATCACATGGATATCACAGGAATATCACAGGGATATCACAGGGATGTCACAGGAATGTTACGGGATATCACAGGGATGTTACGGGATATCACAGGGATGTTACAGGGATGTTACAGGTGACAGGGTGAATGTCACGGTGTAGTTCTGCTCCTGAAGTAAACAAACTCTTCTGCCGACACCGTGACATCAGTTGAATGTTTACAGCTGTTGCCATGGCAACGTGAACCACCTGGAAATGCATGATTTGGTGTGAAGCACCGGCCCACAGCGGTTCTGCCCGTTCACTTTCTGTGACGGAGACAGTAATGTGCTGGGGCCGTGGGTCACACACCACACACACACTGTCAGTACATCTTTACCCGGGAACACACACACACACACACACACACACACACACACACACACACACACACACACACAGAGCACATGTGTTTGATGTGACCCAGTGCACTTGTCCTGTTTTTACCCGTGTCTGTCATCACACACACAGTCACACACACAATCACACACACAATCACACAGAGTCACACAGACTGTCTGTCTGTTAACACACTGACCTTTCCTACTACTGATTTACACACACACACACACACACACACACACACACTTTTCATTCTGTTCGTTTCTTATCTGTATGTGCGACCCAGAGTGAGAGCAAACAGGAGGAAGCTCAAACAGAGCGGCGTGTCACGCAGCGCCAACGCTCACGATAACACACACTCTCAAGAATGGACTTTAAAAAGAACAACGTCGGCTGGAGTGGAGAAACTTCAAGAAACATAATATCACTGACGTGTGTGTGTGTGTGTGTGTGTGTGTGTGTGTGTGTGTGTGAGAGTGCGAGTGTGAGTGTGAGTGTAGAAATGTGAAAATATGCAGCAAAGGTCACACTGGACTGACAGCTGCTTCACGTCCCCGTTGGAACTCTTATTTTGAAAATAACACTGATGTGAGTATGTGATTCATGCAGATGATCGTGAGTTTATCAGACACGCCGAGTCAGGACGACTCACACAGTTACGACTCACACAGTTCTCGTGAGATTCAGAGTTCAAATGTATAGTATTAAAGGGCCATTCCACTTATTTGAATGCTTGGTCTGTTCACGTTTTCCAGATCAGGCGTTTATCAGATCCTGCAGGGAACTAAAGATTTCACAGCTCAGTCACAATGTGAGTTTGAAGCAGCCGCCTTATAATGTTCTGCTCAACACTCAGAAACCACACAGCTGATGATTGGCTGTGGAAAGTAAAACGTTTCCCCGCTTAGGGACTATTTTCCCTGGCGGAGGAGGAGGAGGAGGAGGAGGAGGAGGAGGGAGCGTTTCAGTGTGAAAAAGTCCTGAAAAGCCAACAGTGCTGCTGCTTTTAGGAAAACTCATGTGGAGGACTTTATTGGGCTGATGGAAAACTGGAGTGAAGAAAGTGTGAAGGCTCTGAAAGTTCATGTTCATATCGTAGTGGAATGAATGGAGGAAAGGGAGGAGGAGTGATGTGGCAGCTCTGAAAGCCCACTGCTCGCTCTGGGAGGAGAGCAGAGGAACGTGAAGGAGAGGAACACTGTGGAACCTGCAGAGGAACCGGGACGGAGATCTAACCCCATAATAAATTCACTTGATTTCTCTTAAAACTAAAGGGAAAAAGTCGACAAGCAAATTAACAATCAAGAAAAAGCAGCAAAAAACAAATGGTTTAAAAAAGTATAAGTACTAGTTTATGGACTGTATCAGAAAATTAGCCCAAAAAATTACAGGAAAATTTCCAGAAAAAATATTAAAAAAGGGCCAGAAAAGTGAATTTCCTCAAAAATAATTAAACATATTTACAAAATAACAAGTGAACTGTATGAGATGTTTATTACAATTTTATATTCAAAGTTCAGATCAGTGACTCTGGATCAGACTTTCACCAACATTCAGATTAAAGACAGTCCTCACCAATCTGTTGGACCCCACCTTGAACCCCTCAGGGTTGGTTTACTCTGACGGGACGTCACATTCGGTGTTTTTGCCTGGAGAAGCTTCCTCTGCAGCCGCCAGATAAACGCAGCAGGAAGTAGAAACCGTCTCCGTGGAAACAAACCGGAGCTCAGATCTGGACCGAAGGGCAGGGCTGCGACACGCCGGCCTCCCGAGGGCCCAGAGCCTCGTGTTTCACCCCCTCAGGCTCAGAGCCGCTGGCTGCAGCTCGGAGTTAAAGGTCACTGTGACTGCTCGGGCTGCTCTCTGCGACCTTTGACCTCTGTCCCTGTCTGGTCTCAGTCGGCGTGACGCTCCCTGAGGCCGCACGTCAGGACGTTTCATAACTCCAGTCTCGTTTGTTCTGAGAGGCTCTGAGGCTGCGGGCGGAGACACGAGCCGGCCTCGGGTTCGGTCACAGCGGCCCCACTTTAGCCTCTGAAGACCCGAGCTCTTCTTTGATATATTATATATTATAATATTATTATATAATATGCATATGATTCTATTTTGGCTTATTGGACCCTGATAAGTATAAAAACTATGCATCGTCTTTTTACACGGTGTAGTTTTAGAGAAAAATGATGTCCAAATATGTGGACACTGGCTCTCAATTTCCTTAAAACACACTAAAGTCGCCGTTGTGTAACAGAGTGCAAAAGTCTTTATTTCCACCCTGAACACTGCAGGTTTTGTCCTGACTGCTTCGTCTTGCATTAATAACACATACAAACATATTTTTGAACGTGTTTTGAATATCATAGTGCAAAAAAAACAAAATGAAGTCACAACATTTTTGCCCCCTTTGGACAGTCACAGCTACAGTGAGGCATCATGTGCTTGTAACAAAATATAAAATAAGTAGTGGTAGGTAGTGGGAGGGTCACATACGCGGTACATACAGGTAAGCAGAATGAACTACCACAGTAAAATAACCCAAAATGTGACGTAGACGCATGTGGATGCCAGCTCCTAAGAGGTTAGTTAAACTCTGCTGTAAAATAACTCAAAGTGACGGAGCTGCTGTCGGCTCCGGGCACACAGACTGCATCAGACTGAACCCCCACTGTGCCTCCAGTTACTCCAGTAATCAGATTACTGTCTGGAATCTGTTTTCAGCAGGTGAGCACAGGCTGAGCGGCTCGTTCAGGAACACCCGCTCATCTGACCACGCCCACCTCTCAGCTGGGCGTCCAGATGTTTCTAAGATTCCTGAGGTTCTGCAGGGTTCCTAAGGGCCTGTCACCACTGTGTGTGTGTGTGTGTTTCAGTTGAGAGTCAGTTGGTTCAGTTCAGTGAATTAAAACAAGCAAAGAGTGAGATGAGAGCTCTGTCAGGCTCGCGGGTCACAGGCGGGTCAGTGTGGCTCTGCTGTGTGTTTACTGCTCAGGTCAAAGGTCACAGAGCACCGTGACCCCGTGTCACCACACACACACACACACACACACACACACACACACACATGCAAAAACACACATGTACACACTGACCTAGTAATACTTGCATAACCAGACATGCAAATACATGCACTCTTATGTAAGTCAGTACACACACACACACACACACACACACACACACACACACGAGCTCAGGGCTGGTGTGTGAAGCAGGTTGTGTGTTTTGTTGGTAAAGAAGACAGGAAACAGGGCGGGGGGCAGCCTGATAAACTTCCACAGAAGAAGAGCGACGCAAACCAACCCACGTCACGTGCGCGCGCTGCGTCACGTGCACACGCTGCGTCACGTGCACGCCTGACGCACTCTCCGTCTGTGGGTTCTCTGTTTCTGCTCGTTCCATTGGTTGGTTTGGGTGCAGGTGGGCGGAGCCACCGGCCTGTTGGAGTCACTTCCTGAGAAACCGTTACAGGGACTACAGCTCCCAGGATCCTTTGCTCTTTTCAAACTAATTGCATTGAGTTGGATGGGGGCGGATGGTGTGTGTGTGTGTGTGTGTGTGTGTGTGTGTGCTCTGTCCTGTTGAGATAAAACTTTATCGACACTCACAGAGTAACTGTCAGACGTCAGTCCGCTGTAAGCCCCGCCCACTTCCCAGAAGCACAGACAGCCGCACGCTGACCAATGAGGGGCCTCGGCCCGCCGCGGGGCGCTCTGTGGTTTCTGTGTGTCCTGTCACTGTGTGTGTGTGTGTGTGTGTGTGTGTGTGTGTGTGGTTTTCTGTGGAAGTGACTCTGTTGGAGGTTTTTCTCAGCAGTCGACCCCGTTCCGTTTCCCCTCAGAGGTCACATGGCTCCCTCGGCCCTCCAGCAGGGGGCAGCAGTGTGGAGAAGCGGCCCAGTCGGTGTTGAACACGAGGCGTGCTGTCCCGTCACGGACTCGCAGGAATGCAGCTGCAACTTTTTTTGCTCAAGTTGAAAAATTTGAACTGAAATTCCTGTCATTCCTGTTTCCGTCTACGATTTTACGTTTATTCGCATCTTTGCATTTTGCACTTTGCATGTAATCGCGCTGCATATATTGCGATTTATTATCTTTATCTGCCCCAGTGATTGTGCACTGCAGTGCTGGAGTGATTCGATGGCATCATGATACTTGAATGCCGATTTTATGTTGTGATTCATCAGGATTTTTGTTTTGTCAGTTTCCTGAATCCTCCTCTAGTTTGTGTCTGTAAAGTCTGATGAGGCTGTGATTCTCCTAGAGGTCACTAGAGGTCATTTTCTCCAGCGACGTCCAGTTGGACAAAAGTCTCTGCCTGCAGTGAAATGGCTGCTATGGGGGCCAACATCATCACACAGGAATCAAATGTGGCTCATTGAATCCACAAGAGTCTCAGCTTTCCAGTCAAAGCAACTGATGCAGCTCCAAGACTGTTTAGGCCCCAGTCTGCACACACACACCATTTTACAACAGGCCACAAGAACACATGTGGACTGCAGGCTTTGGGGCCCAAACTGCATGGGATTAGCAGAAGGTGGGCGTGTCTGCAGAGGGGAGAGAACCCATTTTCATTCACACAGCTGGAGGTCAGAGGTCAAGCCAGGTTTCCCCCTCACCAACATTGAGCTGAGCGTTGCAGCGATGTTCAGCTGCTCAGCGACGGCCTGGACATGTTTGGTACCAGATTCCTGAAGTCCAGTCTCACCGCTCAGTAATTCATCAAAAATATTAAAAAAAAAAAAAAGTGAAAAAAGGAGTTTTGGTACTTAAGTCAGTCATTTTTCCCCTCACGTCTGTGCTGATTGGCTGTGTGTGTGTGTGTGTGTGTGTGTGTGTGTGTTTGTGTTCAGGTGTGACTGTGTTGGTCGGCACACACACACACACACACACACACACACATATGGCTGACCAGCAGCAGCTGTGTGTGTGAGAGAGAGAGAGAAAAACACACAGGGAATCTCCCTGTTTATTAGCAAGTGTGTGTGTGTGTGTGTGTGTGTGTGTGTGTGTGTGTGTGTGAGTCATAAATAGTACATTCCTAACAGCTCAGCTTTCCACTGGCACAGTCATACCTGAACACACACACCCACACACACACACACACACACACGTGGCCGCAGGTGTGTGTGTGTGTCAGAGAAACACAGAGGGAATCTCCCTTTAAATTACCGTGTGCGTGTTTGCATGTGTGTGTGTGTGTGTGTGTGTGTGTGTGTGTGTGTGTGTGTGTGTGAGAGAGAGAGAGCTCAGTGCAGCAGTCTCCACTCATTCTATCACCTGACCTGACATATTGATCAGAATTTGAATCATTGATGGTTTTATTGATTGATCCGGTAAAAACAACCTTCAGATCTTTTATTAAATGAACGTTTTTCTTTTTCTGGCTGCTGCTCAGACGGAGGAAGACTTTTGGAGAATCACTTTGGGCTCTGATCACTTCCTGTCAGACTCTGGCTGTATTGTTTTTTTTTTTTTTTCCACTTTAGACACTAAACAGTTGATCAGTTTGTGGAAAAGATCATTAACAGCTGACCTGACGGAGAAGATCATGGATGTTTGCAGCTGTGTGGCAGAACAGAGTCACATGAAAATTGAAAACACCATCAAGACAGAAACACACACACACACTGAAACTGAGAAAATAGGTCTCTCTCTCTCTCACACACACACACACACACACACACACACACACACACACACACACAGCGGTATGCAAATGAGTATCACTTTGGTTTGACTTACAGAAAGTCACATGACCTGTCGCCATGGTGATTCTCAGAACCTCCCCGACAACTTCCTTTTTCTGTGAAGCGCTCGCTGTGTGTGTGTGTGCATGCGTGCGTGCGTGTGTGTGTGTGTGTGTGTGTGTGTGTGAGAGAGAGAGAGTGTGTCAGGGGCTTTACAGGATGTGCAGCAGCTCTGACCCCTGATATCTGACCTCAGATCAGTCCAGAGAGGTTCATAGCTGCTGCTGAAAGTTTCAAAGAAATCCACCGAAGTGAGATAAATGAACCGAGGCTTTGAGTTTTTGGTGACGGAGGCGTGAAGGCGAGGAGGCGAGGCCGGAGGTTCAGGTTTTGGGTGGACCCTCCCTTTAAGGAAACGACAGAATAAGAAATTCTAGGAAAGCTAAGAGCAGCTTCCTGAGTGCGGCTGTCAGGTCCTGTTTGTTCTCACTGACAGACGGAGGCCTGACGTGGCTTCTGCCCGCGCACCCGTCCACGGGCCCCGTCAGCACTTCCTGTTTGGTCAGGACGTTGCAGCGCGCCGTGACCCCGGGGCGCCGTGACCCCTGGGCGCCGTGACCCCTGGGCGCTGTGACCCCGGGGCGCCGTGACCCCGGGGCGCCGTGACCCCTGGGCGCCGTGACATCACAGCGCCTTCAGCTCTCTGGACTTCACTGTCAAATGTCTCAGGGGACGTCTCCTCGTTCATTAGTCTGCCTGACTCGTGTTGGACTTTCAGGTTTTAGGGTAGCAGGATTGTAAACGTTCACATACCCATAATGCCTTGCCCTTCACACCTCGGGCCAGCCCCGCCCCTCTCCGCCCTGCTGGACAGGAACTGTTCAGACACAAGCCGTAAAAACGCTTCCTGGACTCGGACTCCATGTTTTCCATGGTGTTTCACTCCCGGTGGAGAAAACCGGTCAGCCTCAGGGGTCAGGGGTCAGCCTCAGGGGTCAGGAGTCAGGGGTCAGAGGTCGGGGGTCAGTCTCAGAGGTCAGGGGTCAGGGGTCGAGGGTTTTAGCTCTAACTGGCATCAGAGGGGCAGAAGAAATCTCCCCATTGAATGTCAACGGTCTGCTGGAGCTCCTGTGGAGATGCAGGAGCTGGGACCTGAACTATGACTCCACCCGGCTGGACAGCAGCGAGAGCTAAACCGAGCGCACCTGCCACAGAAAGACTTTCAATTCATGTTTTTGATTTAATAGATTTTTTTTTTTTTTTTAATCCATTTGAATAGAGTTTAGTTGGCAGACAGGAGCCCCGTCCTCTCTAATAACTAATTAATATGCTCTCTCTCTCTCTCTCTCTCTCTCCCTCTCTCTCTCTCTCTCTCTCTCTCTCTCTCCCTCCCTCTCTCTCTCTCTCTCTCTCAGCTGACCAGGTGTATGGAGATCAGGACATGCATGAGGTGGTGAGGAAACACTGTATGGACTACCTGGTGAGTGATCTGACCTTTGACCTCTCTGTTCCTCACTGATCTGATCAGGATGTTTGATTCTGTGCTCGGAAAACAGATGGTTTTGAAAATGAATCTTCATTTCTCTTTCTTGAAAAAAAAAAAAAAAAAGTCTGTCCGTACGCCAAAAGAAAAACAACAACAACAACAACAACAACAACAACGTGTTTCCCAAACTTAGTGAGCAGAAATGCCCTAGATGGACCCAAAGGGGGAAAAAGGTTGTGATTATTGTTTTTCCCTGAGAAAATACAGGGTGACACAAAAAAACGGGAACTTTTTAACAATCCAATAAAACCAAGAGTGATGGAGGAAAAATATTTTATTATAGTCATTGAAACCTGAAAACATGCCATTTAAGAAACAATGATGGAATATTCATTTTTTAAAAATTGTGCTGCCACGTGCTCATGTCTGCCAATACGCACTTCACAGATTCCCGTTTTTTTTGGGTCACCCTGTATTTGTAGTTGTGTTGATGAAGTGCAGCTCGGGGCTCAGGTGAGGCTGAGCTCAGGTGAGGCTGGGCCCAGGTGAGGCTGAGCTCAGGCGGGGCCGGGCCCAGGTGAGGCCGGGCCC
>NC_043986.1:746989-774489 GCF_902150065.1 Myripristis murdjan
GACAGAGGGCATTGGGTTTATGCTTCACCACACATAACCTCACACACACACACACACTGTGGGTGTGTTTTTGTGTTTGACTCCATCTGCAAAACCACATCTGAGCGTTTTTTTTTTTTTTGTTTTTTTTTACTGAAGTATCACACAGTTTAACATCGTTCACCCACTCGCTCTCTCTCTCTCTCTCTCTCTCTCTCTCTCTCTCGCTCTCTCTCTCTCTCTCTCTTCGGTTCGCTGAGCTTTATTCACATGACAGATCAAATGAAGCAGTGGGTGGGGGGTCAGATTACCTGAAAATTTTAATTTTTCTTGAAATAACAATAAAACTCTAATTATTAAAGTGAAATATTGAGACGTCAGATGAGCGGTGCTGGGTTGAGGTCAGAGGTTAAATGACGTTAGAAGTCAGATCAGATTAATTGGGTGTGTGCTCGTACATGAACTGAGTGGAAACAGCATGGAGAGCAATAATAATCCTCACACGCTGACTCGACACGTTTCCTCCCCGTCAGATGATTTTTCTCAGAGTGTGAGAGCAGGAATGAGTCAAAGTGGGGAAAATATTTGTCACGAATAAAAACATTTTCTGCAATAAAGCAGAAAATTAATTTCAGCCCTGGCCTCCTGAAGTGGAGGACGCTTCGAGGCCTGTCTGATAACGACAGTTTGGGGCGGGAAAAGGCCGACAGCTGATTGATCAGCTGACAAAACGACCCCGTCACAAACTGGACGCTGCAGAAACTGTTGAACTGAACGTCCAAGTCAGACTAATAAATACATAAATAAATCTGGATCATACAGAAGCGTATTGCTGTTGGTCATGATAGCAGCCAGGTGAGCTGCAGGTGAGCTGCAGGTGAGCCGCGGTGGAAAGTAACGTGGGACTGAATGATGCTCCCGTTGTCCAGTAATCTGTCGTGGCGAGGCGTTTAAAGGCCCCATGCTGTCCACTGTCCCAGGGTTTTATTTGAACTGCTGATCTCCCTGCAGGGTGTACCTGTGGCTCTGAGTACCTGTGGCTCTGAGTACCTGTGGCTCTGAGTACCTGTGGTTCTGAGTACCTGTGGTTCTGATAAATATAGTTTCACAGCTCCTCTCTCTGGCCTTTCTCCCGGAGCTCTGGCAGCACGGCTCCTTTAGCCAATCACAAGAGAGAATCAGCACCTCTTCACTGATTGGCTGGCTGTTTTCCGAGTGGCGACAGGACTTATGAAAAACTTGACAGCTTCCGAACATGTTCCCCTCTTGAAGAAACATATAGAAAATCACTTTGTGGTGGCGGAGCTGCCGGCAGGATCCCTCAGCAACAGTTTCTCTGTGAAAGCGGCTCTGTGTTGTGTGGCACTGAGCTCATAGTTAGTGCTGCACTTTACTGACAGCTGTTTCCACTATTCTGTCCTCCCCATAGTATATAAATAGGGAGGACAAAAAATCAGAAACCCCTCTCAGTATAATGCAGTCCAGTAGCAGACCTCTGCAAACTACAACCTCAGTAACAAACACAGAATTAAAGGGACACATTCTGCACAACGTCAACACAAACTGAACATGATGAGCTTTTTAAACGTTTCCTTTTCTCAGATGTCTCAGTTGTTTGCTGTCGTCTCGTTGTCTCGTCAGGTCTGACGGACTGGGAGGACGATGAGATCCTGGCGTCGGTGCTGGCCGTCTCGCAGCAGGAGTACCTGGACAGCATGAAGCTGCAGAGCGGCGCCGTGCACCGGGAGCGAGAGCGAGAGCCGTCCCCCGACAGCAGCTGATAGACGCCACCCGCCCGCCACCACCTGACCTTTGACCCCTGACCCCCCCCCACACCTGTTACCCATGGAAGGAGATTGACCAGGGAAAAAAATAAAAAAACAACAACGCACACTCGTTTTTTTTTCCAGACCATGATGATTCAGCTCATCCATCCCTCCTCCCTCCCTCCTTCCTTCCCTCCCTCCCTTCTTCTCCCGCCATACACTCTCTTTCCAGCCAATAGCAATTCAGCATTACCCTACCCTGCCCCCTCGTTTTTCTATTACCTGTCCAGGTGGAGGTTGGTCTTAATCGCTGCTGTGGGATCAGCTTCGATCAGTTTCCTGTTGATCAGCTGTTTGAGTCGTCAGGTCAGGCTAACAGCGTCGACGTTTAGCCGACATTCTGTTCAAATCAATCAGTAAACTAATAAATTACTGTTGTTAGCCACTAATAGCATCAGAAAACACCTGCCATTAGCCAGTTAGCTCACCAGCTAGCAAACAGATGACTGTTCACATGTAAACCAACCAGTTGTCGTTAGCTAGCTGTTCAACTTTGTGTCCATGAAGAAAACACTGACATTTAGCTAACATTTTACAGTAATCAGGCTAAACCGTTCTCTTTGAATTCTGTGCTAACACACAGACTAGCTAGCCAACTAAAGTTATTTATTAACTTTAATGGTTGTGTATTTGTTAGCTAGTGGCCTAACTAGCTAATGCCGGTCCAAATTCAGTGAACAGGCGTTAGCTAGCTCCGTTAGCTAGCTCTGTTAGCTTGTGATGACTGTGTCAGTGGAAAAACTGAAACATGTAAAATTCAGTCATCAAGCTTTAATTTTGGAGGTTTCCTGTAGCTAGCGAGCCCCGGCGGACCAGGTCCTCCCAGGACTTTGGCGGGCCAGCTGGTGCGGAGCGGTTAGCAGCGAGACCGAAAGGGAACGTGACGCAGAGCTCGGTTCCACGGGGGAACAGGCGTCTGGCTTTAGCAGGAACCAGCTGCAGACCAGATGAAGGTTTTCGAGCCTCAGAGCGGCCCGATCCAGGACCTTCACCGTCTGGAATCAAACTCAGAAGTCATTTGTGGAAAATGCAGCGTGAGTTTGTAAAATTGAATGCACAGCCTGATGAAACAGGAAGTGTGACGAGTCACGTACGACTCATCGGCGCTGTCGCTGTCAGGCCCGTTGATTTCAACGGGGAAATCAGACATGAACAGCAGTGTAAATGTTAGCCTGCAGGAAAACTTACAGCCACATGATGAACCAACAGCGGCCATTCCGGCTCCATCACCTTCAGTCCTGTAGACCAGCGGTTCTCCAACTGTTCTCAGTAACGTTCCCCTCTGAAAACTTCCCAGTCCAGTTGGTCCTGACCAGTTGAGCCTCCTGTGGTCAGAGGGTCAGTCCAGCTCCATCAGTGTGAACCAACAACCTGATGCTGAGCAGATTCTCTTGTTTGTGTTTCTGCTTCTTCTTCTCTTCTTCCTCCTTGTTTCCAGCTTCAACCACTGATCCACTTTCTGGATTTGTTTGGTCTCGTCTTCCCGCTCAGAGAGAACAAACGTCCTCGCTCCACGACCACGGCAGCAGATTGAAACCACACACACACACATCTGACACCTTCAGGAACCCAGAGGGAGAACTGAAGAGAACATGATTTATCAAACTTAAATTTTTATTGAAATTATTATAGCACAGGCTCATTATTTTAGGACGTATACATGATTATTATTATTTTTTTTAAATCAACATTTTAAAAAAAACTCGCGAACCCCTTGCAGTACTGCGGCGTACCACTAGGTGGGGCGCGGACCCCCACTTGAGAACCGCTGGTCTAGAGAATCCAGGTGATGGCAGGAAATGATCAAAGCGATGCCACTGACGCCTTCCTCCCTCCTCCTCCTCCTCATCACCACCATCACCTTCATCATCATCATTGGACTTATTTAGCTGCATGTTTAATTGACCACGACCAATATCATCATAGAGAAAATGAGACAAAAAAAGAGAAAAAAAAATAGAGAAGAATTGTCATACTTATCCTCTTAATGATTGATTATTGTTATTATTATTATTAATAATATAAGTTTGTTTTATTTTATTTTCTTGTTTGGGATGAAAATACCTTTTTTTTCTTGGAATAAAAAGAGGAAAATGTTTCTGAAAAAAAAAAAACAGTTTGGGTTTCTTTTTTCCTTTTGGAGAGAAATGCAGCGACCTCGTCTCTTTCTCTTCCTCTTTTGTCTCCTCTCTTCCCTTCTCTTCCTCCTTTTCTTCCTCTTCTTGCCGCACATCAGCTCGTCCCTCTCTCCTCTCTTCTCCAGATTAATCCCGGGATTACCTGCTGAGCGGCGAGGCAGCAGACATGGGTAACATGCTAGTTCCAATCCACTGGCTGGGATTAGCAGCAGGGGGTCGACAGCTGTCTGATCAATCACCAGGTTCTCTGATAATCGATTAATGGGTTTGAGTCCAGCCTGTGATGGCAGCTCCTCGGTGTCTGACAGGAAGCCGAGGATCTGTGGGTTTGGACTAAACAAAGACATCTGGAAAACTCTGAGCAACATTTTCCACCGTTTGATAGAGCAAACAGCTGATGGATCAATCGAGAAAATAATAACAGATAACAGATGAATCAGAATCAGAAATACTAAACTGATCCCTGAGGGGAAACTGGGTAAAATAATCGTTAGCTGCAGCTGCACCTTCAGCCCCCTAATATATGACATAAAAAATAGTAAATATTAATCATTCAGTATGTTTTTGGTGATGCAGGGAGAAGTCTAACAAGATAAGTTATATTCAAAACATACATAAAATTTTAAATGTTATTCCATGTGTTTAAGAAGTGTAACAATATAAATTATTTATAAAATATATTGATATCAAAAAATAAAAATAAATATAAATCATTCAGTATGTTGAAGAAGCGTGACAATATATTTTTTATCTACAATATATTGATATAAAAATTAAAATTAAAATAAATATTCCTCCTGCAGTGTGTTTAGCAGCTGAGGCGCCACGGCTTGAAACCGGAAGTGCCGCTGCAGAGCGCGCGCTGCAGGAACCGTTGGTTTATTTAGTTACACCTCACAACTGTGTGTGTGTGTGTGTGTGTGTGTGTGTGTGTGTGTGTGTGTGTGTGTGTGTGTGTCCGCGCGCGCGCATGCGTGTGCGTGTGAGCAGAAACCGTCGCCTCCTTCCCAGCAGCGCTCCGCTCTGTTACCGGAAGAGCAGGACGAGCCGCTCAAATTCTGCGAATTGTTCTCGCGGGATTTGAATATTCATAAACAAAACCGGCTTCCTTTAATCCCATTGGCGGAGCGGTTCAAAACACAGCGCACGTCTCGGCTCTGATTGGCTGCGAGGCTGCTGTGGGCGTGTCCGGCCGGAGGATAAATTGAGAACAAAACACAGCAGCGGACAGAAGTTGTCAACAAACAGCGCAGAAACTAAACTGCAGAAAGGAGTTTTCTCAAGTGTTTTTCGTTTTTTAAAATATTTTATACGTTAAATTTGTAGATTAAAACTGTTCAAACCGGGTGAGTTCGCTCGTGTTTAACTTGAAAATAACCCTCGGTTAGGAGAACAGACGGAGAGACGGAGCGTCGCAACATCGTTTTCTGCGGGAAAATAAAATAATTCAACACAAAAATGGATTTTATCAGGAGCTAAAACTCTTCATCACAGCTTCGGGAGTTTTCTGGAGAAAAAATAAGAAAATGTTTGACAAAAGGACTGTGGAGCTTCATGTGGAGGTGCAGGAGGTCCGGGGGAAAACCGGTAAGAAACTCAACGCATTTTCAGCTTCTCTGTTGGAATAAATGGGAAAGTAAAACCTGCTGGCGTTCACTTTACACGCCGAACCGAGCTGAGCTTTGTTCATTATCCGATATGAGTGTAGAGGAGTCGGGCTGACAGTAAACTAGCAGCCCGCAGAAACACAGACGAAACGGAGCCTGGCGCCGAGGAGCGGAAACGCTGTTTTACTGCGCGGAGAGCGACTTTCTGCTGTTTTTGTTTGTTTTACTCACTTTACAGCTGCAGGACCGCTCACAGCCCCCATCTCCCTACTTCAAAAGTCAAATTAAGTTTTATTTTAAAGAAGAGCCAGGAACTGACTTTCATAATTCAGTAGAAAATCCTGTGCAGCACCTCAGATGTTTTCTTAATCCGTACACACAGCCTCTCAGTCCAGTTAAATAACACACACACACACACAGTACATAGTAACACAGTGACAAAGTGATACAGCAGCTAATACAAAGCTATAAGGAATATATTTTATTTATTTAGTAATACACAGGATGGGATGTTTCTGTCCCCTGTGCCATAACCTTTTTAACGTATTTTTTTTGTCATAAATCAGGAATTAGTCACTAAAATATGACTCATTTCTACTCAGCATTGACGGCTTCTGTCTGGAGGGAAGCTGTTTCTGTACCGTCATCATCAGGATTTATTTGTGTGCTGGTCTCTGCGTAGCTTTCTGTTGAGATGAGGATTTTAATCTCAACGTGTTTCTAAGCAGGTTAAATAAAATAAAAGTGCAGCCAGTGAATTGTTATTTCAGGAAGGTTTCTCTGTCAGTCTGAGATCTTTCAAAATGAATTCCCCAAAGCTCACATGATGACAGATAAAAGTTTTATAGTTTTAACACAGAAAGTGATTTGCTGTCATCAGATCAGTCATGTAGAGACACTGGTTTGCAATATGAGGCCCGCGGACCTCAGGTGGTCCTCAACCTAAATCTAATTATTAATTATTATTGAATGTCACTTTAGGGCTCCAGACAGATTATTGTCATGTTGAGTTTCTGCAGAGCCGCTTCTACTGGTTTCAGCAGCAACAGGCCGAGTGTGTACCACGCCTCCGCACCTCAGGCCACCTGCTGCTACCTGGTGTTACCTGCTGCTACCTGGTGTTACCTGCTGCTAACTGGTGCTAACTGGTGTTACCTGCTGCTAACTGGTGTTACCTGCTGCTAACTGGTGTTACCTGGTGCTAACTGGTGTTAACTGGTGTTAACTGGTGCTAACTGGTGTGTTGCTGTGTGTCCCTCAGTGAAGGAGCCCTTCTCCTCCCAGTATCGCTGTGGCTCCCTGCTGGGCAGCGGCGGCTTCGGCTCCGTCTTCTCAGGACAGAGGCTGTCTGACGGCCTGCAGGTAAAACACACCTCAAATCCTGCACTCACTGAACAAATCATTCAGAAAAACCACTTAAATACATGCCAAATGCACAAACATATGAATAAACAGTGACATAGTCCTCAAACACTATTAAAGTTGTTGTTGTTTTTTCATCACTTTTTTGTCCCTCCAGGTTGCCATCAAACAGATTTCCAGAGACAGAGTTCAGCAGTGGGCCAGGCTGGTGAGTGACAGCTGCATCCATCACATTTGATTTATTTTGGTTTGGTTTTTATTCGTTTATTGAGCCAGGAAGAGTGTGTGTGTGTGTGTGTGTGTGTGTGTGTGTGTGTGTGTGTGTGTGTGTCTCCCCCTGCTGGCCGGCACGGGGGCTGCTGCTCGGGGCGCCTGGGGCTCTCATGGAAACCTATGACGTCACGGTTCAGTAAATGATGAGGCAGGGTTTCCCCTCAGCGGCAAAATAATTTATTATTCAAAGGAACTTTAAAAGGGATTCCCCCCCTTCCATGACACACACTCTCACACACACACTCTCTCACACACACACAGGGGCACGAGTTTTTTTTTTTTTTTTTTTTTTTTGTGGCTGGGAAATTTGACTGCTGGTCAGGTGGAGTCACACTGACTCATCTCATATTTCCACTGCAGGTGATTTTTCAGAAACAACTTCACCTGTAACTGATGAATCAGAGCCGGTAAACAGCGAGAGAAAAAAAAGACAAAGGGCTGTTGGGTCTTTTCTATCTGAATTTCCAAACCATGAAAAAAAAAACAAAAACACATGAGAACTAAACCACCCAGTTCTCTGAAGCCGCTGTTCCAAACCCCCTGAACAGGTTCACTTCCTCTACATCTTTACATTATCACATTATGTAACAGTATTGCTGATATAACTGCATTATTCATAATTTATTACTTTTAAAGTACAAGTCACATCGGTCTTTAAGAAGGAAATAAAACCTATATGGATCAAAAACATCCGCAGAGTCCACACACGCGCCCCCGAGCAGGTTTGACAGCTCTAAGCGTAGTAAAGCACAGCGAGGCAGACGTGTGGAGAACACCGATCAGCAAACCAATCAGCATCAATACATCATCAATACAACTGAAAATGAAGAAGCTCAGCAGATTTAAGTGAATATTTCAGCTGAACTGGGAGCTCTGGGTGTCTCATGTGATCTGCTTTCCTTCACTTTCATTGGTTCGTTACACGTTTCTGTCGTTCATAAGAGAGGAAACAAACTCAGATCATCACATCTTGAACAGAGAAACCAAATGAAATCAAATCAGTTCCAGTAACAGGATGAAGAAATGATCAGGTTCCTTCTCTCTCCCCGTCCAGCCCGGCGAGGTCAGTCCCGTTCCCATGGAGATCGCCCTGCTGCAGCGGCTGTCAGAGGTCGGAGGTCACAGCGGGGTCATCAGGCTGCTGGACTGGTTCGAGGTCAGTGGGCGGGGCTTCCTGCTGGTGCTGGAGCGCCCGCCGCACAGCCAGGACCTGTTCGACTTCATCACCGAGAGAGGAGCGCTGCCCGAGAGCCTCGCACTCAGGTTCTACTGCCTTCTACTGTCTTCTACTGTCCTCTGCTGCCTTCTACTGTCCTCTACTGCCTTCTACTGCCTTCTACTGTCCTCTACTGCCTTCTACTGTCCTCTACTGCCTTCTGCTGCCTTCTACTGTCCTCTACTGCCTTCTACTGCCTTCTACTGTCCTTTACTGTCCTCTACTGCCTTCTACTGTCCTCTACTGTCCTCTACTGTCCTCTACTGTCCTCTACTGCCTTCTACTGCCTTCTACTGCCTTCTACTGTCCTCTACTGTCCTCTACTGCCTTCTACTGCCTTCTACTGTCCTCTGCTGCCTTCTACTGCCTTCTACTGTCTTCTACTGCCTTCTACTGTTTTCTACTGTCCTCTGCTGCCTTCTACTGTCCTCTTCTGTCCTTTACTGTCCTCTACTGCCTTCTACTGCCTTCTACTGTCCTCTGCTGCCTTCTACTGCCTTCTACTGTCTTCTACTGTCTTCTACTGCCTTCTACTGTCCTCTACTGTCTTCTACTGCCTTCTACTGTCCTCTACTGTCTTCTACTGTCTTCTACTGCCTTCTACTGTCTTCTACTGCCTTCTACTGTCCTCTACTGTCCTTTACTGTCCTCTACTGTCCTCTGCTGCCTTCTACTGTCCTCTTCTGTCCTCTACTGTCCTCTACTGTCTTCTACTGCCTTCTACTGTCCTCTACTGTCTTCTACTGTCCTCTACTGTCTTCTATTTTTTTTTTCTACTGTCTTCTGCTGTCTTCTACTAATCTTCACTATAATCAATTAACAGAGGAATTATTTAATGCAAAAAGTGACAAAATAAGTGTGATGATGCCCGGTGATCAGAGCACCAAGTTTCATCTCGTTACCAAATTAACACGTCGTTAATTTGGTAGCTGATGAACACAAAGTGTTGATGTGATCATTAATTTGACGTCAGACTACCGAAATTCCCCCTGGGGACAAATAAAGTATGATTGATTGATTGATTGATTGATTGATTGACTGATCGCCTCGTTGTATCGTCTCTGGTTCCTGTTGAAGTCCTGGCGTTTCCTCTGTGCTCACCGCTCCTCTTGCTGTGTTTGCGGCAGGTTCCTGCGTCAGCTGGTGCAGGCGCTGCTCTTCCTGCAGGCGCAGGGCGTCGTGCACCGCGACATCAAGGACGAGAACATCCTGGTGGACACGAGGACGCTCGACGTCAAGGTCATCGACTTCGGCTCCGGAGCCGTGCTCAAAGAGACGCCGTACAGCGAGTTCGAGGGTGAGAGAGGAAACTTCACACACCAGAAAACCAGCCGTTAGCTAATAGAATATGGTGTGTGTGTGTGTGTGTGTGTGTGTGTTTGTGTTTGTGTGTGTGTGTGTGTGTGTGTGTGTGTGTGTGTGTGTGTGTGTGTGTGTAGGTAGACCCAGTCTGTACTGTTCTCAGTGGAAGTGAACAGAGTGATCAGGTAGATTAGTTCCTGTGACTCAATAAACTCAGCTCTGCTAACCTGAACACACTGTTAGCGAGCTAACGTGCTAACGTGCTGCACGCCGTCGTCCCGGCAGGTACGAGGGTCTACTCGCCCCCCGAGTGGGTTCTGTCCCAGCGCTACGAGGCCGGCTCGCTCACCGTCTGGTCTCTGGGCGTCCTGCTGTTCGACATGGTGTGCGGCGACATCCCGTTCGAGCGGGACGAGGAGATCGTCTCGGCGACGCCCAGCTTCACCCGGCGGATCTCCACAGGTGGGCGGAGCTTAGAGTGAGGAGAGGGAGGGGGAGTCGAGACGCTGAGGTCGACTCGACTTTATTTTAGTTTGAAAAAAAAAAAACAGAAGTTCATGTTTCCTTTGCCCCGCCTTCCTTTTCAGAATGCCAGTCTCTGATTCGCTGGTGTCTGTCCTACCGGCCCGAGGACCGACCAACCCTGGAGCAGATCCTGTCCCACCCCTGGATGGAGGGCGGGGCCATGGAGGGGGAGGAGGAGGAGGAGGAGGAGGAGGGAGTGGAGGGCGAGGAGCACAGCTCGCTGCCCAGCCAGTCTTTATGAACACACACACACACACACACACTGATGGACTGGTTGCCATGGAGATGTTTCACGGTGTTGTGTTCACCTGAACAGGCCGAACTCACGTTGCAGTTCCTCTGGTCGGCCAGCAGGGCGGCGCTGCAGACAGAAACCACTGGACTTTAACCTGCAGTCGGTCGCCTTGACGACAAAAACCTGTTCATTTTTTTCTTTTTTCATCCTTCTGCACTGTTACCATGACAACACTGGAGTCTCCTGACGAGGACAAAACTGTTCTCGTTTGTTTGGTTGTTTGTTTGTTTGTTTGTTTGTTTGTTTCACACTGTTTCACACAGCTGTGGGTTCACCAGAGAGTCTAAACAATATGATAAAAGTGTCCGCCTGCAGGGGGCGCCGCCAAGTACTAGTAATACCACTAATAGTACAATACTACTAGTACAAAAGTACAGTACTACTAGAAATGCACTGGTAAGTGAGGGGGATTATTTTAACACGGGATTAAAGTGTCACCTCTCTAGTCTATTCTGCTGTTTAGCTCAGTGCTGCCCCCGGTGGACACAGTGCTGACCTGCAGGCTGTTTAGCTCAGTGCTGCCCCCGGTGGACACAGTGCTGACCTGCAGGCTGTGTCTCTGGCTCCCAGCAGGTGTTTTGTGTGTTTTCTGTCTCTGGGTCCAGCTGGTTTGTAGTCAGGAAGTTATTTATGTGAACGCAGCCTCACTTCCTGTTTGATTGTTTTTTTTTTTTTTTTCAGTCATTTTGCTGCGGCAAGAACAAAGAAGATTCCTGTTTTATTTTCAGGATATTTATTGGATAATTTATTTTGGTATTAAAAGGTGGCCTCTGTTCGGGACTTTGGCATATTGTCAGAATACCGTACGTTTTTTGTAGCGGTGTTTTCCTCCAATCCTGTTCACGTTCACTTTGTGTTTTATTTATTCAGCCGTCTGAATGAAGAAACAAAAAAAATGTTATTCAAGCCTCTGAACAACAACACAGTCACCACTCTGCCTCATCAAGATGCTCTTTCTTTACTTTAGAGTGTTGTGTAAAAAAAAATCGAACCCTAACCCTAAAATACATTTAAAGGTGAGCAAAAAAAGAAGGAAAAAGTCAAAGAATGTTTATTTTTTTTAAGGGAAACTGTAATCAGAGTTCTATATAATTTCATCTATATCTTTTTTTTCTCATAGGCCTTATTTATGTATTTATTATAAAAATATTTTTGAAAAGAAATAAAGAGGGTTTTTGTTGTTCAGAGGGTTGAAAATGAGCTGCTGGGTTTCAGCCACAGATTTCCTCACAGGTTGAACTGTGACACATAAAACATATAGAATATGAGCGTGAACGTGTCAGTGCCTTCAGAAGCCAACAGAAAGCTGTTGGCTGTAAATACTTGTGTATTCATTCACGTTTTATTGTGAAAGTGGCTCTTCTGTCACTTGTTACTTCCTGTTTATTTACATTAAATAATATTCTGGATCGAGAAAAACCCAGCGATCCGCCGTTCGTTTGAATAAACTTATTTTTCACCTCTACATGGAGTTTCTCCTGTCATTTCTTCATTTTTCTCTCTGTCAGAGTTTTGGGTTTTCAAAGTGGGGTCTGGGGTCCCCCCAGGGTCCTCAGCAAAATGAGGGAAAATCTGACCTTTAAATATTGTTTTCTGGACAGTTAAAGACATTTTTGTTGCTAGTTTTCTGGGCACTTTCTTATAACTTTTACTGATTTTATTTGTAATTTTTGGGTTGTTACTTGTTAATTTACTCATCGCCTTTTTCTCATGTTTGTCAAAGAAATCGTGAACTTGTGGGAAAAAAAAGGGAAAATTAGCAAAAAATTAATGGACCACTAGTTAAATATATACTACTATTACTACTACTACTACTATGACTAAAAATAATAATAATAATGGTTGATTGATGATTAAAACAGGCAGAAGTAGGCGAATATAAGAAAAGTCCCAGAAAAATAAAAACCTGAAAACTGAAAAAAATAAAATAAAAATAAATACATCAAATTAAAAATATCCTACACTGAAACACGCAGGAACATTTTCCCTGCCAGCGTTTCTGCCAGAGGGTCTGAATGAGTCTTCTGGGGGTTTCTGTTTGAACTGATGAAGAAATCTTCTCTAATATTTCTGTATTTTGGGCAGCTGGTGGGGAAATGAATTCTGTCTCAACTTGTCTAATTCTCCAATTAAAAACTGTTCAACAGCAACAAAAACTTAGAATTATGTACTGACTGATATCTAATTTATCATAATCCAATATTCTTTTTTTTTTTTTTTTTTTTTTTTTTAACTTTCCAGTAATTTATTGACCTCTTGCAGTACACAGAGCGACCAGCAGGTGGTGCTGCTGGACTGCTGCCTCCTGAACCTGCAGGTCAACAAAGAGGCGACTGTCCCGCTGAGCAGAGATGGGCGGTGAGGACAGAGATCTCACTCTGCTGCAGTCTGCCCTGTTTACTGAGCTGGAGGAACAACGGGAGTGGGGGGTGGGGGGGTTCAGGCAATCAATGAATCAATCATAAAAAATAAAAAGAAAACAGCCTTTTAGCTATCTATCTATCTATCTGGGTCATTCTAGAACTGGAGGAGAATTTAGGCATCAACACTTATGAAAAACTGACCCATTATTATTCTCTTTTATATATGTAAGATAAGCTGATTGTAGTATTTTGTAGCATGTTGTAGTATTTTGTGCAAGGATTATTTAAATTTTCATGGGTGGGACAGAAAATGTCCTCCAAATCTGGAATGTCCCATCTGCTAAACAGGTTAATTGTCTCCTTATTTTGAAACAATGGCTGAACGTTTTTTTCTCATTATCCCGAAGGACTTGAATGCAGCGTGTGTACACCGCTGTTATTTTACCGTGTTTTTTTTTTTTTTTTTTTTTACCAGTACCTGCTCAGTCATTCACACCTGGAGAAACACCTGGCAGCGACACAACAGGACAAAATGTCCCCGTGGACATGAGGTGTAGGCTATACGGGCAGACTTTCTACATGTGCTCAGTGTCTTATTTCTGTTTTTATTGTTGTGATATTTTTGTAGGATTAAAGCACATATTGCACATATTTTCACTTTTTTTTTTTTTTTTTTTTTTTTACAAACTTCTTAGGCACATATTTTTATATTATTATTTCTTTGTCTATTACTTATATGTTTATAATATATTCTTCTTTTGAGAATTCAAGAATCTGCAGCTGACCCAGTTTCCCCTCAGAGCAGAGTTACCATAGTTTTGTATTTTCCATTAGTTTTCCATTTTATTTCGTTTTTTTTTTTTTTTTTTTTTTTTTTTTTAATTATTATAATTTTTTATTATTATTTTTTTTTATTTTAGTTTCCAGTTCAGTCTCCAGTCCAGTTCAGTCTGCAGACTGGGTTCTCTGGTCCCAGTTAAGTTGTTCTTGCTGTGAGTGTTTGCACTTTGAGATCATTTATTTGATGTAAAGTGCGTTATAAATTAAATTTATTATTATTATTATTATTATTATTATTATTATTATTATTAGTGTCAGTGGGAATCATTTGTTTTATTCTAATCTGGCCGCTGTTTGTCAGATTAGCTCTTCACTTTGTGAAGGCAGGGACTCCCAGTCATGTAGAAAACTAAACACATTTCCTCTGTATTTCAATTTTAGTTTAGTTTGTTTTGTTAGAACACAGTATTGTTTTAGTTAGTTTTCCTTTTTTTTTTCTTCTAAAGACTAATGTTTTTTTTTTTAATTCTTATTTCAGTTAACAAACATGTTTTTTTTTTTTTTTTTTTCCCCAAATCTAGTTTTAGTTTTCGGTTTTAGTGAGCTATAATAAAATTGCTTCCGCGATCAGTAAAGTGTCTCTTGATTCTGATTCCAGATACAAAATGATGTAAAAGTGCGCATGCGTGAGTGAACGCCCCTCTGTTTGACAGACCCAGAAGTAGGCCAGTCTCCACTCCTCTCCCTCCAGAGTGACTCCTCTTCTCAGTCTCGGCCTATCTTCGGCAGCAGCAGCCCCGCAGCCCCAGCAGCTCCGGCGCAGCCTGCAGCCCGACACAGCCGCCGCCGAGTGTCCCAGCCCGGCATGTCCTCCTCCGCAGGCCGGGGACACCCACACACGCTTCACTGAGGGCCGGAGAGCCGCTGGCAGGCGGGAGGAACAGGAAAACACACCGTAACGTTTCTGGGTCGGAGGCTAGCTAGCTCTGAGGCTAGCGCAGGGTTAGCCGAGCAGCTAGCGGGGTGACGGCTCGCTCCGATCCGCGGACACAGGAGCCGAACATGGCCGAGGGAAGCGACAGCAAAAGCGCGGAGGACAGGGCAGCGAGCCGGAGGCAGAGCGAAGGTAAATACCGCGGAGCCCGGAGACCTGCCGGGGGTGTGACGGCCAGCCCGGGGCCGCCCGGGAGCCGCGCCGTCAGGGCGTTAAAATGAAGCTCACCCACAGGTTTCCAACACTAACTAACATACTAACAGACTGAATGTTTAATTAGACTGAACATAATGAAGCCGGAGCCCCGGAGCCCCGGAGCCCCGGAGCCAGGCATGTTAGCATCTCCGCTAACCAGGCTAGCTAGGAGTTCACCACAAGTTAACTAGTCAGGTCAGCTTGCTAGCTCCCTGCTAACTAGCAGCCGCTGGGTCAGAAACTCTGTCAGGGTTTATTTGGTGAGTTTTACCGGTGAGAAAGCATCGCCACAGCACCGCACCGCAACTTCAGCTAAACTCAACGCCGACAGTCAGTCAGGTCTGACGGGTGACGTGCTAGCTGTGTGCTAGCTGCAGGCTAACACACTGATCCGTATAAACTGTGAACTGCAGCCGGATGCTAACAGGAACATTAGTGTCATTACTGTAATGTGAATCCTGGTGTTCATGTGAATGCTGCGGGTAGCAGGTCGGCTGCTGGTGACGTGGAGGTCTGAGACAGGTGAGGGTGTGGGCAGGAAAACACACACACACACACACACACACACACACACACAGACATGGCTTTGTAAAACTAGAGGAGTGGCTCCTAACTGTGAGTGTGTGTCAGGTTATTCTTCATTTCATGGTGTTATGTTAGTTTACACTGCCACAGGCCAACACACACACACACACACACACACACACACACACACACACACACACACTCAGCCCCCCTGTCACTCTTCAAAAGCTTTATTGGCTTGAAAGTTACAAGAACATTTTTGCAAAAGCATCAAAGTATAATTTGTTTAGATATTTGGACACAATGACAGTACATTACAACATTACAGCAACATTAAGATTATTATTTGTTAATTGTATTTACACGCTAAATCCTATGCATGTGCCTCGCTCAGCGTTTCTATGCAAAACTATGCAAAGATACTGAACATGTTTTTGAGCATTTCCTGATGTGGAAACGAAGAAAAAAGCCTGGAAAAACATCTTAATTTCCAGACTGTTGTTTCCATGTATGGCTTTCTGAAATGTGTAATTTGTAAAATCGTAACAAATTGGATAATAATGTGTTTTTCACTCTGAAGAAGCCATGTTTTGCAGTGAGAGCAGCTCAGATGCCTCCCTCGGGTCGCTGGGGGTTTGTGCTCTGTAGCGCTAAAACCCGGCCAACCAGAAGAGCCCCAGGGTGGGCTCATGCAGATTTTTCAGATTAGTGGTTAACCTGTCCAGATTATTATTCTCATACTTAGTGAAGGATCTGAATCTGAAGCAAAAGCAGCTGTTCAGTCCCACAAGAGGCAAAAAAACAGAGGTTTTAAAAGCGTCCTCTGCACCCTGTGCCATCTTTTTGTTTGTTTGTTAACAAACAAATAATTTCCAGAAACATTTAGTCATCAGCAGCCGATCAAATCTACTGAGAAGTCTGGAAGGTCTGGAAATGTAGCTCTGGGAATGTATGGAATCCTGAAATGGAAGATGTGCAGGTGTTGAAAGAGCAGGATTTGTCACCTGGCGGGTGATTTACAAAGCCCAGCTGGCGGGACGTCCCGGGGGTAAAGAGAACCTCCACACTGACTCACCTGAGGCAGGACGGGTTGAAACTGTCGGGCGTCTGGACGCAGCCGGGCACAGCGCGGCACCGCTCATCACACTTTGGTTTCTCCAAATGCTTGTTGTCCCGGATGCCGCTCGGCCTTGTTGCTGTTCTCTGGTGATCAAACCTCGTGCAAACACAGGCGCAGATATTTTGCTTGAAAGATGAGAAAAACATACATCGAGAACTAAAATTAAATAAGTAAAATAAGATCAATACAAATAAAAAAATAAAATAATATAATATAAATCTAAATTTACATAAAATGATTGGTGTTCTGTCCCGATGCAGAAAATAATTTTAATTTAGTGATACTGGATAATGCAGATGTTGTTGTTTGTCAGGCTGCTGAGGAAGTTAACCCTCCTCCTCTCTTTATTACAGACTTCACTGGTTTGTTGGTGGCTGTTCTGTCATAACTCATCATCGTTCAGTTCATGAAACTCTTCACTGGCTGACAGTCACTGTCTGCTGTTTATTTTTAAATCTATACGTGCTGTATGTGCTCTCTGTTTAAACCAGTTGACAGAAATATTTACGGCTCTGTTGTGAGAACGTCTCCATGTTGAATCTCCCTCTGACTGGAGTAAACTGGAAAAAAACAATCTGTATCATCTCTCCAGTTCAAAAATTCCCAGTCTGCTTATTATGGCATCAGTTGTACAAATCCATAATAACGTGCTAGATCCTCTCCTCTATCAAACATGAATACTTTTCTGTTATCTATGATAGATAGATAGATAGATAGATAGATAGATAGATAGATAGATAGATAGATATACTTTATTGATCCCAACCAGGGAAATTCTGGTGTTCCAGCAGCAACAGTAGAAACATATAATAAAGTTAAATAAAATAGAATAAAAGCTAAATATATACAATAAAGACTATAAAGGCTAAAACTAAAAATGTACAATAAGGGCTAACCTAGAAAAACAGATATGACATGTGAAAATATACATATGGTAATGAATAGTGGCAGAACCCGATACTGGGATTCAGGAACTAACTGACTTGATTCGGCCTCTTAAGGAATCATCCCTTCCCCTCCAGTCTGAAAAACAGTGTGAATGTATATTAACCCAGGATGTAATATATAGATAATAAATAATAAATAAACAGTCAAGGTGCTGGGTAATGGATAATAAATAAACAGTATAAACAGTTAAGGTGCTGAGTAGTGGAGTGGAGTGTTAAAAAAAAAAATGAATGAGCGAGGCTTTTTTCATGCTCTTCATTTTGTTCACATCTTATTATTTGGTTTTTCCGATTTCCCACAATGCTTCACTTCACCCTGAAGAGCACGTAACGCACACTCACCTTTGTCTTTTGACCGGCTCAGTTGACACTTGCTGTGCTCTTCCTGTGTCCTGAAGCCAACAGGAAGTTGAAGTACATCAGCCTGGCGGTGCTGGTGGTCCAGAATGCGTCGCTCATCCTCAGCATCCGCTACGTGCGCACGTTGCCCGGCGACCGTTTCTACACGACGTCCGCCGTCGTCATGGCGGAGATCCTGAAGGTGCTGACGTGCCTGCTGATCATCCTGCTGCAGAAGAGATGTGAGTGACCGCCGCACTGCTCGTTAACACAGCTCGTTAACACAGCTCGTTAACACAGCTCGTTAACGCAGCTCGTTAACACAACTCATTAACACAGCTCGTTAACACAGCTCGTTATGGAGTTAATCCATCAGTCAGTTCATCAGTAACACAGGTGGTTAGTTACCTGGCTGGCTGGTTGGTTAATTTCTCAGCTCAGGTTTCCTGTGGGCTTTTAAAAACCACAGAATTTGTGAAAATACAAAAAGAAAAACAAGGCCTCAGACTAGTTATTGATATTGATTTTTCAGGGTCAATACTGATTATTGATAATCCAGGAATCTGATAACCCGAGGGGGCTGATAGTCATTTTTTAGAGAATTTGAAAATTGCATTGACAGTATTTGAACATTATTACTAAAAAATTACAAAGAAAAAGACAAACACGAAGAAAATTAGAAGAAGGAAAGAAGAAAACATACCCTGAAATTTTGAAGAAATAAAATTAAAATAAAATGACGAGGGTCATCATGAAAATGAAAGTTGTTATATTGATTATTGAAAAATTCTGAATATCTGCCCTGATAATCACCTCAAGATCAATGAACGATTTTTTTAAATGCACCATTAGAAGTTTCAGCTCTCTGTGCCAGGAGCTGCAGCCTGATGTGTGTGTGTGTGTGTGTGTGTGTGTGTGTGTGTGTAGGTAATGTGAAGGAGACCCTGTTCTTCCTCTTGGACTCCATAGTGTTTCAGTATAAAGACACTCTGAAGCTGGCGGTTCCCTCTCTGATCTACACTCTGCAGAACAACCTGCAGTACGTCGCCATCTCCAACCTGCCCGCCGCCACCTTCCAGGTACCCCCGGGCGTGTGTGTGTGTGTGTGTGTGTGTGTGTGTGTGTGTGTGTGTGTAAAAATGGCATGGTAAGCATGGTTCAGGACATGAACAGAGTGAAAGCTGCAGTCAAACAGACGCTGACAGTCTCTCTCCAGGCCTCGCTGTCAGATTACAGTTGAAATGTGCTCATGATAACAGTAAATATATTCATCATGGAAATATAAATAAGTGTAAATTGCATTCTGTGGGTGCTTTCAGACCTGTGGCCCGTTTGCTTTGTTCCGATTCAGGGGCTAAATCCGATTAATTCAGATTTTTGTTTGGGGCGTTTGTGTTCACAGGGAAACCGTCTGTAGCGGGTCAAAGCTGTAAACAAATGCCATGCGCAAACCAGCTGTTCTCTCATTGGTCAGAAATTACCCCGAAAGAAGAAGTTTCCTCTTCCGTTCTTACCCCGGAAAAAACAAAAACCATGGAGCATCTTCAGCGTGTGGCTGGTTTGTTTCTGTGTGTTTCTGTGGTTAATGTACCCAGTGGCGGTTCTGCCCATGTTGCCGCCCGAGGCCAAATTACTGCCTTGCGCCCTTTCGTGTTACTACTCCTATCTACTTTTTATATGGACAAAATCTTGTTTGAATAAAAAGCCACCGGCCACGGCACCGGCCAGTACCACGCCCACCTGGTCAGGTCTGCCGGATCTGACAGGTGAGCGGCGCTGATGATTTTTTTGCTTTTTTTTTTGCTCTTGAGCCGCCCCCCACATGACATGAAAAAAATGCCCGCGTCGCCCATGCCTAAAACCGCTACTGAATGTACCGGTGTTCTGTAACGGAGGAAAACGTCCCGGGACTCAAGACTGCGCTGGGAAAATAATATCATGCTGCATCTACTGAGAAGAAGACATGCCGCGATTGCTGTGTTAACATACAGTACTCACAAAAAGTTAGGGATATTTGGCTTTTGGGTGAAATTTATGGAAAATGTAAAAATGTTCACGCTACAGTGATATTATATCATGAAAGTAGGGCATTTAAGTAGAAGCATACACTGGTGATTTCCTCATCTTAAACAATTTCTTGAAACAAAAGCCAACAACAGTGGTGGGTATACCACAACAAAAAATGTCAGTGTCAATAACTTGTCATGTGGCCTTGAGCATCAATTACAGCTTGACAGCGACGTCTCATGCTGTTCACAAGTCGACTTATTGTCTGCTGAGGCATGGCATCCCACTCTTCTTGAAGGGCGGCCCTCAGGACATTGAGGTTCTGGGGTACAGAGCTCTGAGCCTCTACACGGCCACTCAGCTGATCCCATAGGTTTTCTATGGGATTCAGGTCTGAGAAAGTGCAGGCCACTCCATCTGAGGTACCCCAGTCTCCAGCAGCCGTTCCCTAATGATACGACCTCGATGAGCTGGAGCATCAAACACCTGATGTGAATTTTGCCGTTAAACTCCTTGTTAGAGAACAGCAACTTGTGCAAAAAGTACTGAAACACTGAACAGTTGGACATGTGCATTCAAAAGTTTACAGAAGGTCACATTAAGTTCACCTGGAAAGGTTAGAATGCATTTTAGGTTCATCCTGAAATTTCACCCGAAAGCCGAATATCCCTAACTTTTGTGAGGAGTGTATGTCCAAACGAACCGAATTTAGGGGGAAACGCTCCCTGTTTCGGAACAACTGCTCCAAACGGGACAGGTCTGAAAGCACCCTGAGTGAAATCAGCGAGTCAGTAAATTGTCAGATGATCCTGTTTCAGGCTCTGAGGTTCTAACAGTCTGTCAGTCTGCTGGTTAGTGCTGATCAGACCCACTACAGCAAAACTGGAAAATGTGTTTCTGTTGAAAAGTTTTGGCTGTGGTGTTGAAGTGGACAGAGGGTGGGCAGGTGTGTGACGCCGCTCCCCTCCTCCTCCCCTCCTCCTCCTCCTCCTCCCCTCCTCCCCTCCTCCTCCTCCTCCTCCCCCTCCTGCAACAAAAAGTAATTTCCCCCTGGGGATCAATAAAGTATTCTGATGCTGATTCTCCTCCTCCTCCTCCTCCTCCTCCTCCTCAGGTGACGTACCAGCTGAAGATCCTGACCACGGCTCTGTTCAGCGTGCTCATGCTCAGGAAGTCTCTGTCCCGCGTGCAGTGGGTCTCCCTGCTGCTGCTGTTCGCCGGAGTCGCCGTCGTGCAGGTAGGACACACCTGGGGGGAGGAGGGGGGGAGGGGGAGGGGACACTGTTGGACAGGTGAGGCGGAGACTGAGATGCACTTCCTCCTTCACGGTGAAAAATCTCACTGCCCGACATGTATCAGCATGCCACAACACACACACACACACACACACACACACACACACACACACTGCATATACTGTAAATACATTTAATCAATAATTTACAAATATTGAACTGAACTGAAGTGAGCCTGCAGAGATCTGACCAATCAGAACGCAGTCAGGACAGATACAGGTCGTCATAGCAACACATTTTATTTATATGTATTTATTTGTTTATTCATTTGTTTGTTTGTTTGTTTATGATGAGGTTAGCAGGCTCTGATTGGTTGATTGGTTGATTGACAGGCTGATTGATGTGCCCTGGCAGGTGCAGCAGGAGGGGAACAAGGAGGCGTCGGTCTCCAACAGTGCCAATCAGAACTACATGGTGGGCCTGGTTGCCGTGGTGATCAGCTGCCTGTCGTCGGGCTTCGCCGGCGTTTACTTTGAGAAGATCCTGAAGGGAAGCTCCGCCTCCGTGTGGGTGCGCAACGTGCAGCTGGGCGTGTTCGGCACGGCGCTCGGCACGCTGGGCCTGTGGTGGAACGACGGCGCCGCCATCGCCGAGCGCGGCTTCCTGTTCGGCTACACGCCCATGGTGTGGTGCGTCATCTTCAACCAGGCGTTCGGCGGGCTGCTGGTGGCCGTGGTCGTCAAGTACGCCGACAACATCCTGAAGGGCTTCGCCACCTCCTTCTCCATCATCGTGTCCACCATCATGTCCATCTACCTGTTCGCCTTTCACGTCGACCTCCTCTTCACGGCGGGGGCGGGGCTTGTCATCGGCGCCGTCTACATGTACAGCCTGCCCAAGCCGGCCGGTGGCGGCGGCGGCGGCGGCGGCGGCAGGGGCGGCTCCTCCTCGCTGACCTCATCCTCGTCCTCATCGTCGCCGAACGGCGGCTCTGAAATGGAGGCTTTTCTTCCAAAGTCAGTGCTGGTGAAATGAGCTCTCTCTCTCTCTCTCGCCCTCTCTCTCTCGCCCTCGCTCTCTCGGTGAGGCGGTGGCGTCTCCTCGCGTTCACTTCCTGTTTTGCTTTGGGTTCGGGGGTTTAATTTGGGCGTCTCGCAAGAAACGACGAGGAAACACTAATCAGATCTGATCTCACGCCGCTCCCCGCCTCTCTCTCTCTCTCTCTCTCTCCTGCTCTCTCTCTCTGTCTCTCGCCCTCCGCCCGCCTCCTGCTGACCTCCCGCCTCCTCTCCGGCCTCAGCAGGAGTCACAGCCACATTGAACTGAACCGCAGGTCAGAAGCCAGTTTCCTGTTAGAGGAGGAGCAGCAGGAGGAGGACGAGCGCTGCTTCCTCTTTGAACTCTAAACTCCTCGCCTCCTTTTCCCTCCTCCTGTGGAGGAGAACAGAGGCTCTGCACTGATTTTCCATCTTCCTCTTGTTGCTGTTTGGCTTCTGCTCTCAAACTGAACTCCTCCTCCTCCTCCTGGTACGACAGGAGGAGGAGGAGGAGGAGGAGGAGGAGGAGGAGGATGGAGCGCATTAATGACTCATTTTAACTCTTCTCTTTCCTGAACTAACAGACTAACTCCTGTCTCCTTCTGCTCTGTCAAACATCAGGACGCTGCCGCCCGGCGAGCCTCCACAGGCCAGCTGACTGCCTGGCTCAGGAGGAGGAGGAGGAGGAGGAGGAGGAGGAGCAGGGAGCCTCACCCAGCCTCACTGACTGACTGTCTCCTCTCCTCTGTTGTGTGTTGGGTTGTTGGTTGGTCGCCGCGCGTCATCGTGCCCTCCTTGCCTTAAAACTTTCTTTTTGTTTTTTTCTAAATGAAGAGAAAAAAAAAAGCCTTATAATGAAAACACAGATGATTTATTTCCTGTTCCTGTTGTTTTTCCTGCTGGAGGAGAAGCTGCGGCTCGGTGGAAAGTGTTAGACGGAGGACGAGTGAGAGACGTTTCCCCTCGGCTCCCAGCGTCAGTCTGAGCTCAGAGCCTCACTGCCTCATCCTGCTTCATCCCCTCACTCTGTCTCTCCTGGAAAACAGCACCGAGACGCTGACCTTTCCCACTGGCACCTGAACGCAGCATCACAGTTCTGGCGTGAAGGGTAAAGGGTCATGCCACAAAAAAATTACCTGACAATTTGTTTGATAATTTACCAAAAAAAAACTACAAAAGTAGTAAAACATCACCTGAAATTTAGTAAAATAAAAAAAATATTAAAAAGTACACTATTTATTAATACCGTTAATTATGATTTATTATATATTTAAAGAAATTTAAAAAATATTCCAAGATGGAGTCTGTAAATCAGAGCTGCTGTAAGGAACCAGGCTAATGATTCCCATAGACTTCAAGTCTTCATGCTAAGCTAACAGGAAATGCTAGCCATAGGACCTGAGCCTCCGGACGTCCAGAGGTGGAGACGGTGTCCAACATCTGGTCTCAGTCTGGGGACGAGGGGAAAAGGGAGATTACACACATTTAAATTCTAAATTCTTGTTTATTAATAGAGAAAAATTAAATTAAACAAAATACAGAATCATCAAAATCGAGAGAAATCTGTCTAACAGACTGACGGGCTGATTTCCCCCAAACCTGATTCATGCAGGCGATTTTTTTTTTATGGATTATTGATTATGGATTAATTGATCAGCTCAGTGAGCAGCAGGGCAGCAGAGTGGAAACGTCTCACGTTGGCTTCATGATCGGCTCGGGAAAGTGTGTTTACTGCTGAGGCTTTGTGTGTGTGTGTGTGTGTGTGTGTGTGTGGCTCGTCTGACACGTGATGCTGTAAGGTTATCAGCTCTTCGTCCTCCTCTTCCTCAGCAGTGTAAATATTGTCCAAAAAAAAGCTTCCTCGGAGCGATTCTGGTCTTCGTGGATCATTTGGTCTGAGACGTTTACAGAGAGAAGCCAAACGTTCCTGTTTTTACTGAAACCTTAACTCTCTGCTGATGAACTAATTAATGACCTGATTAGTTCATTAATAGTCTCAGCACTGGTCTGAGATCAGATCTGCAGCTTCTCTCGCTGACGGCCGGCTGGCGAAACAGCTTTCATCAAATCTTTCGTTTTGTGCCCTGAACGCATCGCTCTGGCAGCTGCGGCTCCTTTCAGTCACAAATCTCTGAATGTCCTGGACTGTGATTTTCCTCACGAGAGCGCGAACGCTGCAGCAGCCAGAAGTCTGTTTCTTAATTTTTTAATTTTTAATTTTTTTTTAAAAAGGGAGGAAGTGGAGCGCTTCAGACAGTGAGAGTCTTATTGCGGTTCTGTTAAACCCATTTAAAATAAAGGAACAATTCACCCAAACACTAAACACATATACACACATTTTAGGGTGAATTGTGCCTTTAATCGTGCGGGAACAGGAAGTGCAGGAGCTGTGGAGAGGAAGTGATGTAAGCGAGCGACGCGGTGCCTTCCTGTCGTGTCTGCACAAGCCATACGCTGTTTGTTTGTTTGTTTGTTTGTTTGTTTACTGTTGTGGTCAGTCAGTTGGTGCACAGAGACTCCGCCCCCAACTCTCTCCCTGTTTACTGGACCAGCTGCTGTGTCTCACACACACACACACACACACACACACACACACACACACACACACACACTGTGTTGGTGTATAGTCCAGGCTGGACTTCCTGTTCTGTCTCTTCTTCGGTGGTGTTCACATTCAGTTCACATTTCATTCTGTGGTCCTCCTACCCAGAATGCCTTGCAGTTTGGGTTGGCATCTCTTGTTAGAGGATGGAGACGTTTTCAGGTCCTGGTGGCGGTGTGTGTGTGTGTGTGTGTGTGTGTGTGTGTTTGTGTGTGTGTGTGTGAGACAGCAGCTGAGGACACTGCTCGTTAAGCAGAGCACCTTTTAAAAAAAAAAAGATTATATGAATGATTAATGATTATATTGTCATGTTGGTTGTGACACCAAATCGCTCCTGCAGAGGGCGCTCTGCTCAGGAGACATGAATGTCTCTGTGTGTGTGTGTGTGTGTGTGTGTGTGTGTGTGTGTGTGTGTGTGAAGCAGCTCGGTGAAGGGTCGTGTCGGAGGGTCTTCAGCAGAGCTGCTGTTCTCTGTTCTCTGGTTTATCGTCTGTTTCACTTCGGGAGGAAGATTTTTACATAAAAAAGGTTTCAGTGCCGGTCGGGGGGGAGGAGGGGGGTGCGGGGGGAGGTGGAGGGTGTGGGGGTGGGGTGGAGGGTTTGGACCCTCCGGGCTGCCGTACTTCAGTTTAAATCGTTTCTCTGGGGCTGATTTCAGTTGGGCTGCAGTTTCACTTGATGAACTGTAAATAAAGTGAAACTGGAAATGATTTCCTGTTCAAAACGTCCCAGATGAGCCGCAGCAGAGCGGGTGTCCACCTGCAGGGGGCGCTGCAGGGGGCGCTGTGGAGGCTGAAACTGGCCTGAACGAGCAGCCGCTCAGACGAAGGAAATGTGGAACCGTTTAGGAACCAGAGGAACGTTTCAGCGGGTCCTTGAAGAATTTCCAGAGAAAATTAGGAACACATATAAACACTAAATATATATTAAAAATTAATATTAAATGTAATTTTATTTGATTAAATTTATTTGTAAATTAATTTTATTAGATTTTTCTCACATTTTGGGGGGATTTTTTTTTGTCCTTTTTTTGGAATTTTATTTGCAAACAAAAAATAATAATTTTGCGGTAATTTATTGCTAATTTTCTCCTCACCTGGTTTTGAAAGAAATCAGGTGAATTTGCCCAGGCTTCAAAGGGTTAATTTTACTTTTAATTAATTCATGATACTTATTGTAACACAATGTTATAATCTCACCTTTCATAATTAATAATCTCAGCTCAGCGCACAATCCAGTCTGCAGCAGAAATATGGACAGGAACAGTCCAGTTACTGATCAATATCTGGATCAAATGGACTGATCAGTTTAGAGCATTGAGCCCCACTGACCCACACAGATTCTGCTGTTTAGCTCAGTGCTGCCCCCGCTGGACACAACACTGACCTGCAGGCTGTTTAGCTCAGTGCTGCCCCCGCTGGACACAACACTGACCTGCAGGCTGATTCTTCCTCAGTCTGACCAGCAGCCAAAATATGTTTATTTGATAAAGATATGAATGGAGGAGAGGAAGATGATCAGCTTGATTTAACTTTCTGTCAGTCGACTGATCAGCTGGTGGAGCGGAGCTAAACTGATCCCAGAGCAGCTGAAATGTGAGAAAAATGTTCCTCCCCGAGTGTCACTGTCTAATGAATTTATTCTTTCTGATCATCTCAATCAAATGTTGGTTTTTAAAGATTATAGGATGCAAATGTTCATGTGAAAGGAGGGAATACAAGATATTATACTGGTATATTTTTATTTTCTTGTTTTGTATTAAAGAAATCATCCGGCTGACAGATTGTTTTGCTTTTTGTTGTGTGGACTTTTAATTTCCCGCGCGGCTGCAGGGGTGGACGTTTGATTTGTGAGGAGGAGGAGGAGGAGGAAGAGGAGTGTGTGTTGTAAGAGATGATTTGTCTGCTGTGAGAGTCGCAGCGGCTGGTGATCATCTTGTATCTGAAATCTTAAAAGATTTCAGAGAATTTGGACGTTTCTCGAAATCTCAAATCTTTGCTTTTCTTGAATTATTTGTGATGGAGTTGAACCTGAAAAGCCTCAAGCTGAGTTTTAAACAACTAAACAGAATTTTGCCTTTTTAAAATTCAGCTGCAAAATCCTGGAATTCAGTTTAAAATCCAGAGAATTTCCGAATCCCCAAATCTTGAACATTTGACTTTACATTTCAAATCTGGGCTGATTTGGATTTTTTTTTTTTTTTTTTTTTTTTTGAAAATTAGATGAGATGGTGAATTTCAGATTCACATGAATTAAATTTTATTTCTTAAGATTGAGCTGCACGCCTGGAATTCAGTTTGAACTCAGTTCAGACGGAGCAGATCCTCAGACTGACCAATAGGATTGTTCCAGTCTAACTGAACCGACCAATAGGATCTCTTGATAAGAAATCCTATTGGCTGCTGCCAGGAAGCTCCTCCTCCTCCTCTGTCAGGTGTGTGTGCAGGAGGTGTGTGTTCATACCTCTGTTAGGGTTTTTACAGAAACAGCAGCTGTTTGACTCGGACTGGACTTCATATTTTAATAACAGTTTACACTTTAATAACCTGCCCTAAAAAAGCTTCAGCCAGCTGCCATGTGCTGAAGCTTTTTACACTTTGTCTTCATTTACACACACACACACACACACACACTAAGCAGGCGCTGCAGCAGGTTGACTTGATTTCTGTCAAAATCACGAGGAAAAAAGGCAAATGAGCAGCAAGACTCACTAAGAAATCATGAGAGGATTGATAAAAAAAAAATAGAATAATTTAAAAAATGGCCAGAAATCTATATTTATAAATGTTGTCATGATATATTGAGTTTTTATTTAAATAGTGTTATTATATTA